>NW_020439271.1:109710-119144 GCF_000699045.2 Agrilus planipennis
CTCTGAACGACAGATTCGAATCGCTCATAGGGTGCTGAGGAATACAAAATTGTCTTATTCGTGCGAAATTGTTTACTTCGTGGTACATTTTAAATAAATTATTTTAAAACTAGGCCAGGTGTTTTTCAAATAATTTTAATAAATTATTATAAAATAAGTTACTATATAAGAAATACAATGTATGTAGTTTAACTACAACCCGAGATAAAAATGTTCAGTCTCTCAGAGTCTCTGAATGCGAGACTCGAGTCTCCGTCTCTCATCTCTCTAGTGTCGGTGAGAGAGACTGTCTAGAAACTGTCAAAAAAACTGTTTAGTGTCTCTGAACGACAGATTCGAATCGCTCATAGAGAGATCCCCATTTCGTATCCAGTCTCTGAACGAGAGACTAGAATCTCTCAATAAGTGATTTCTCGATAGACATGGTTAAAATTTTCTATGTTCAACATATTTCGGAGATCCCAGTCTTTCTACGAGACTCGAGTCTCTCAATTTTTTAGTTTTATTCATTTAGTCTCTCTGTGAGAGACTCGAATCTTTGAATTACCAATTTTATCGTTCGAGTCTCTCATACATAGATTGTGAGAGATCCATAAAAACAGCTAGGCAATAACTGAGAGACTGTGAGAGACGCTCTCAGAGACGCTGAAAGACTGAAAGATTCTGAAAGACTGAAAATTTTTGTCTAGGGAAGATACTGTCCAACCCTGGACATACGTATACAAAAATTATAATAGGTACTCATAAATTAAATTAAGAAAGTTATTGTTTGCTAAAGAGTTATACGTATAGTTACTTTAACGATTAATCGATTTTAATATTTTTCGTATTTTCAAAGCTTGCGATTATAAGTTTACAGAAACAAAAATGCAGGATTTACTGGATAGCCAGTGAATACTTTTTTAATTCCATATTTAATTTTAAAGGATTTACTAATCGAATTTTCTTTTATTTTCTCTGCCAAAGAATCGTCCTGCCATCTAAGGCATTTTAACGTGACTGAATACTTTCGGGTTTAAATACCAGAGTGAGCTGCCAGCATGTTTTCAAATATAATCGATGCATTATCCTTACAACTTGCCTGCGCTCCGCATTTGTTCAGGATATTCAACAATGTTGCGGTTACCTATCACATGACAGCTCATTTATGTTGGACTCCTTCGTTAGTTACTGCATTATATTACGCAGCTGTTTTCCCTTTTAGGAATAAGTAGAATTATTCGTTGAAGGATTTGCGTATTAATTATTCATTTACTTCATGATTGCGTGCTTTAACTGCTATGGAATCTCAATGACAAAAAAACATGTACTCAGGAATTATCTGGATGTTTTTCTGTTTTGGGAAATTTTTGGTTAACAAATTACGACTCTAAAGAGTTTACGGACGTGTTTGTCACGTAACAGCGTCATTATTGAATAATAAATCAAGTCGTTAACCGCGTGGAACGATAAATTATAACACTAAAAAGGGGTTTTCATTTTCTAACTTTAGAACCGGTAATGTTTTTATCTATTAATTGCTTTTTGATCAAAACCTGGGGCAATTTCTAACTCATCAACTGATATGCGTATAGGTAAAATACAATGGGCACGTAATAAACACAATAAGCAAAACAATGGTAGGTTTTCAAAATTATCTTGAAAAATATGATTTCTTCTATATCCAACTGTTTGATTAACCTAATTAACGCAATGTTAATCTGTTCTCATCTAACACCAAAACGTAGGACTAATTAGAGGCATATTAGAAGCAGAAACAGGAATTAAGAGGAGTACCTAAAGGAAAAAAAAATTAGATTGGTGTTCACAAACAGTTAAGGATATGGGGAGTGTTCTAGATTAGCATAGGATAAGAAAGAGTGAAGGTGTGTGTCTAACCAACCAGTCTTAGGATGTTTAAAAACTGAAATTCAAAATACTTTTTTTAGAAGGTAAGCGGATGATTTAACATCCAAAAGCATAATTATTATAAATATATTATCCCCCAATAACTGAACCCATTTGAAAAACTTTTAAGACTGGTTGGACACGCACCTCCACTCTTTCTTATCCTGCGCTAATCTTCGCATTTCCCTAAAACTAGAACAACCTACATCCTTAACTATTTGCGAACAGTAATCTACTCTAGGTCTACCTCTACCCCTCCTAACTCCTATTTCTGCCTCTAATATGTCTCTGACTAGACCTTCATGCCTTCTCTGTCTACGGTATCCTCATCATTCGCCTGTAACACCACATTTCGAGCGCTTCTAACCTTTTCTTTTTCGCCGCGCTCACTGTCCATGTTTCGCACCCGTACAGCGCTGTGGTCCAAACATACACCTTTAACAACCTTTTTAGAATTTCTAAATTAACCGTTCGCGAGCATAGAAGTGTCTTCTTTTTATTGAAGGTTCCTTGACCCTGCGCTGTCCTCTGCTTTATATCCCTACTACTCCTTCCGTCCTGACTTATCTGACTTTCTAGACACCTAAAATCAGCCACTTCTTCTAATTCTCCAATATTATTTTTAATATCCCATAATTATTTTTATGTTGCAATTGGTTTTCCACGTTAGAATTTTGGCGAGTCTGCATTGCAAAAAGCAATACGTGTTACGGCAAATAAAGTAGAAATGCAATTAAACACATTAATAAATGCACTTTTACTTACAATTATTGGTTAAAACAATTGGAAGTACTTTGTGATGAAGCCTGGTTTAAAACTCGTCATGTTTCCCGCCACAAAATGCGAATTGTGTCGTGTTCAGAAGCTCTTCTTTTGATCAAACTATGTAAAAATTAAAGTCGAAACCAGATAAACACTAATGTGGCGCCACGTTAACTCTCTTAGCTCTAATCTTCTTACGTCGGAACTTTTACCGTCTTATGTTTGACTGTTTCTGAAATAATCTGCTAAACGCAGTCGGAAGCCGGCGTGTTTTATTGTTAGGATTGCAGCATTTTTTCGACAGTGCCTACCTAATACATAGATTTGTGTATTATTTCTCTACCTCGTCTTGTTGCTCTAATACCCAAGTACTTAGTTATAAAGAAAAGAATCGGTATTTCTTCAAAGGTATTCATGGTAAAAATTTAAGAAGCACGACACACCATTATCTAACTAATTCTGTTTAAATTGTAGTAGCTGGTAAAGCTTCAACAAAATATCTCTTGTCATTTTACAATAACAACAGGTTCTATTTTCAATTTCAATGGTGCTATCGTTAAAACAATATTTTAAGGGGGAATCACATTGAAACGAAGAGTTCGACGATTGATCATTTCAGAACGTATTTTCCAAAAACTGTGGATAGATTAGATATATAAGAAAATATTAATTGAACTGAACGAAATGAAATTAAAAAACTTTTTACAGTAGATTTTCATCGGTTAAAGTCGAGCGAGTGCAACGACGACTGTGGGTCGTTCTCTCTCTCATTTAATAAGTGCGGGCCATGGCAGTTTAGTTAATATGCTGCAGATCAAAGAGCCCTTCACTTTTAATTCCACTTTATCTAGAGGGCGTAGAGTGTCTGACTAAGGCAATAAAATGCTAATACGTGTTTGTCGTCACTAATCAACTGTTAAAGCGCGCGGCTCCGGTGTTCAACTTCTCCAAACTTCAAATGATCCTTCGCTTCATGCCGTTTGCAAGAAATGTAACAGTTGAACTTAATCTAATCCGTTATCTCAGTTTTAATTAAAAAAAGCGACCGTTTCTACGTACCTACTTGTAAATGTATTTACCGAAAAAGTCTCACATTTTGGCTGATCTAGCAGAGATAGCATTAAGTTGATGACTGGCGATGATTTTTTAGGTATCCCATAAGAAGAAATTGTAAGAGCATACTGTTATAGGTTAAGGATAGTGGATGTAATGCATTTTTCACGAAACCAAAATCAATACCTATATATGCCCATGTGATACACTAGTTACACTAAAATGTAAGAGTAAGAGTTTCCTTTTGTAGTAACATGACGAAAAAGAAATGTCCTTTTTGTTAATTTATTTATTTTGAAACTTGTGTTAACAATTGTACTTCACACATAAACATTAAAGGAATAAATAAATTACCAGAGAAAACGCAACCATCTCTCCAGTCTCTCAGAGTCTTTCAGCGTCTTTGAGAGCGTCTCTCTTACAGTCCTTCACAGTCTCTCAGTAATTGTCAAGGTGTTTCTATGGATCTCTCACAGTCTCTGAATGAGAGACTGGAACGATAAAATTGTTAATTCAGAGATTCGAGTCTCTCACAGAGAGAGTGAATGAATAAAACAGAAAAATTGAGAGATTTGAGTCTCTCGTAGAAAGACTGCGATCTCTAAAATCTGATTCTCACTTCTCCTATGTGGGTTATATGTAAATGTATGTTTAGAATTTTAGTACCAAAACANAAAACACTTGTGGTGTAATAATATTAATAACTACTTATTTATCAGTTACCCTTGTCGCATCTTTCTTTTTTCCCTTAGAAATTATTGGACATTAGAACTCGTACAAAGTCCACATAATGATCGGGGAGAAGAGCAAGGACGGTATAAACGAGTAAGTTCGTGTTCGGGGCAAGCGATTACATCTCATTTCACTTTAGATGGGAACAATTAAACGCTTTTGAATGCCGTCCCTATTCATACTTACAATCGCACACCCTTGTTAGTATATTAAGAGGGCGGTGTGAGAAGGGAGCTTTATTAATATGACTAACTTTCAGACTTCAACAAATTAATCTTCGACAAGTTTAATAGCAGTTCCAATGTACAATATACAAGTATAGTCCAGTCTTATTAGGGGTTTCACCTCGGAATGAGAGATAATAAGATGTAAACTTGTATAAACTTTTATTTCAAATGTCATATAAAATCTTGTTTCGGCGTTTTTAAATTTAAGGTCAAAGGTCACTAAAATCGATTTTTCGCTAATGTCTGGCTTCCTATGGTTTCGATGACTTTTGCATCTATAATGAAAATTGTTGTAGAACATAAAATTCTCTACAAATTTTGTTCCAAATATTTTTTAAAACGCTAAACCGCTTTTGAGGTAGAGCGCGTAAGAGATCATTCTTATGAAGTGCATGGTTGCTAATAACGTAGTAACTGATTGGGTTTGTATTGCACATTCCTAATGAGTGGAAGTATACATGAAATAATTTTATAAACTTGTATGATGACAATAAAATTCGTACCTATCTATCTTCAAAACTTGAACAACCCACATCCTTAACTCTTTGCGAACAGTAATCTAATGTAGGTCTACCTCTACCCTCCCAACTCCCGTTTCTGCCTCTAATATGTCTCTGACTAGTCCTTCATGCCTAACAAGGTGTCCTACCAACCCAGAACATGGCGCAACTGTTCCCGGGTTTATGTGAAAGATATGAATTGTAAATTACATTGAAGATGATGTTTTTTGAGAGATAAAAATACAATGCAATAAAAAGAAATGGTGATTAAAAAATTAATCATAAAAACCGCTCGTTATAAAAAATAATAATGGTTTGATGCGAGAGTATGTCCCGCCAAGTGGCTCTCAAATATATTCCAAAAAAAAAATAGTAACAAAAGAAAATGAATAACGAAGATATGGTGAAGAGAAATATTACGTAAGTAATTACGATTACCTATTATTAATCTCTTTTTTAATTTCTTATTTTGATTACATCCCCTAATCGGGCACTCCTAGTTAGTTACGAACAGGGAAGTGCGTTATTTTTCTAAGTAGGGCCTTCTTGGGTTGCCTCATTCGGAACAAGTAAGGAACTCGGTTGGCCTAATAAGTGCCTTAAAAAATAACGAACCGAAATTTTTAGTCGGGTTGCAAATGATTTATTTCATTCAGAAAAAACAATAGAGTAACAAAGTGTGATACGCAAAACAGTTACGAAGTGCTAATATACAATTAGTCCAAAATATGAGAAATCAGCTGGTACTTTTTCAGATAGTTTAGATATGTACTTCCATACACTTAGCAAAACTAGGCCACTTTTTTTAGTATTCATCTTGAAAAACTGTACAACAACCCTCATAAACAGTTAATCACAGTGATACTTTACCAATATGCCTAATAAAGGTCAAACCTCAAAAACAAGATATGATAGAAACAAAAAATATTTACTGATTGCATATTGTAACTAATAGTAATCGATTAATATTAGCTATCTTTCGATACCTGTAAAATTAATTTCTAGAAATCTATGTCACAGTTGCTGTTATAACTAATATTCTATACACAATTTTATGTAAAGCATTATATTATTTGATTTCTTTAAACTTTCGGTCCAGTAGTTTCAGAAATAAGGGACAGGGAGAATGCTGTATTTATGTATATTTTTCCGACATTTCTTTTGACATGTTATTTAAAACTGTGAATAAAAGTAATTTTTATGTTCCTTTATTTCTCAGAACAAACCTTTCTGAATGCTACCTTTCACACAAAAAATAAAAAAGAAAACATTAATGGAATATATTTTAGCTTCTTACTCGTTAAAACATTTAAATCACTATTTCTTTTCTTTTAAAGAAGACCCAATACTAAGATTACCCAATACCAAAGCAAAGATGTTTATCTATTTTCAGTTTTTGGAATTCGCATTTGGTCTGGGATCAGACATCTTAGAGTGAAGAAGCACGGTAATAGAGTTTCGGTAAAGCATTTGATTTGGTTCCTAATGTTATAAGTATGTTTTATAATCTCACCTGGCTAAGCTGGGTCCAGTCGGGATAGGGCTGACTGTGGATCCTCACTTCGGTCCATTAGGTCGTTGAAGGCACACGCTTGAACGCGCTTGTCGGCTTCGGTACCCATCAAACGGTTCCTTTTCCTTCAATGATGCCATCAAATATCCAGTGGTGTGGTCGAACGTTCCCTTATCTGGAAAGAAAAACGAAGCAGTTAGTATAAACATTGCAATAGATCGACATCGAAATATTGCTGATTAACAAATTACAAACAGATTAGATCCCTACGTAATATTTTATCTGAAATTGAACTCTCAAAATCTTGAACAAAGCGCAACAACCATCAAAAGCTGTCAATTACTTCTTTAGGACTTTATATTACGAAACCATCAGGTTTTAAGTAAGTATTTATAAGAATTTTCCTATGCCAAGTCGTATTTTACAAGAGATTGTGTAGCTCATTGATAATATTTGTGTTATTTATTGTAAAGTTGACGACTGGATTTTAATTATTACCGAACATAATGAAAATGTCAACAACAAACACCCGGCTATAACGAACAAAATTCTTTACTCCTTCGTGTTCGTTATGACCGATTGTAACTCTTAAATAAAAAGAATATAATTAAAAACTAATACTACTTATTATAATTTTATTTATTAGTAAGTACGTCGCTTCTTTATTACGAGATGTTTTACGAGAACGTCGAAAATTCTAAGCGTCAATAAAGGTAGCACACGTTCCAATTTATTTCATGTAATGTGTTTGTTGCTTTTATACTGCCCACGTATATATATATACAAGAATGTCTCATTGTTGTATTGTATTTGAAATTCTCACATCAATGAACAACCGTGCATATGAAAGATGGGGTGACAGGGTGCTGACATTCTAACGATAGGTACTAATTTAATTGCCATGCCATTTATATTATATTACATCGTAAATGGCAAAACGTGCTTAAAAGGTAAGAAAGGGATGAAATCTCCAATTTTGTAGGATTACATAACCAGGACGAAGGAGACGGTTGTGTAAACTGCTCTTTTCATTTCGATAAATCAAGGAAAATGTCAGAGCATTTATATCATTTATTATTTAGTTCATCTACAACTTTTAGCGCGTTATATTTGTCGCAGCTAATTTCGCTTAGGAGTTTCTGAAAGTAGAGCTGGTTTCAAAAACGCCTAATTAACATTTAGGCAGCAGGGGCGGATCTGGAATCCTTTTATAAGGAGGGTAATGGCAAAAGAAGGATTTGAGGGTGAAAAAAAGTTATCTTGAATTTCAGCCAAATCTGATTCTGAAGGATCCACTTATACAAGTTTTTCGCCCAGGAGAGCTAACCCAAAATAACCCAACTTATTATGAGAGACTAAGGCTATAGGGTGGGTTATGGGGTTTCAATCGCTTGGGTGTAAATTTTGAGTTTTGCGGGAGTTTGGGTGCATGTACTTTCGAGTACAGTGCTCCGGAGTCAACTCTTTCAACTTTCAAAATGTTCGCGATAAAATAATGAGCAGGCAGTGAATAGGGGTGCCGAATTTTCCTGAGCCTTTTCAGTTTACGATGAAATCCAGGGTGGAAACAACGTCAAGTTGCGATAAGTAAGAGTGTTGATCTTGTTGGACTACAGAATGAATCAGAAACCAATATTCTGGGGTTTGGGAGGTCGACAGCTCGGGGGCAAGAGGGCGCTGTCACATAGACGACGACGGTACCGCGTTCGTATATTAATCGCCTGCAGAAATCCGTGCACAATAGCATTAAGACCAACTTATTACGTTTACATTGATCTCGAGGTTTATATTTTTCGTTTCCGTGTTTGTCTTTCTGTTTGAATTCAGTCGGTTTCGAAGCTCATCAAAATGTGGTTCTTCTCTCATTTAAGGATTAATCCTTTGCTACTTATAATCATCGCAAATATTTACGGGATGTAATTAGTTAAAATTAGCTTGTGCTGTGCTCTTTGTAAAGTACAATTAACGAATTAATTTATTATTCTCAGGTATCAAATATTTTAATATTTTGCAACAAAGGAAATTAAATCAGCAGGGGATAATTACTCGTCTAAAGTGAAAAGCAGCAGATTTTGGATAATCTTGTTTTACACGACATTTGTGTGTCAGAACTTATAATATAATTATATTTATTTATATAATATTTACTGGAGACAACCAAATGTAAAACCAACAAAAAAATTGAATATGATTGCAAATTTCTTGTTCTTTGCTCTCTAATTTAAGCAGTTACTTAAGCAGCAGCAACATTGTTTGCTCAATATAAGGTACATTACAAAAAAACTAGGAGTATTGGAAATACAACCTTATTCCAGTAGGTACAGCCTCATCATCATCAAGGTCGTCAGTCCTAAGACTGGTTGGACACGCACCTTCACTCTTTCCAATCCTGAGCTAATCTTCGCATTTCCCTAAAACTAGAACATCCCACATCCTTAACTATTTGCGAACAGTAATCTAACCTAGGTCTACCTCTACCCCTCCTAACTCCTGTTTCTGCCTCTAATATGTCTCTGACTAGACCTTCATACCTGAAAAGGTGTCCTACTAACCTATCTCGCCTATTTATTATTGACTTCCGTAGAGTCCTCTGTTCTTCTGTTCTTTCTAATACCTCTTCATTTCTATCCTTCTTCAAACACAATCTTTTTCAAATTTCTAAATTAACCGTTCGCGAGCATAGAAGTGACTTCTTTTTATTAAAGGCGACACGACCCTGCGCTATCCTCTGCTTTATATCCCTACTACTCCTTCCATCCT
>NW_020439271.1:120457-128724 GCF_000699045.2 Agrilus planipennis
ATTTTCAAAGCTTGCGATTATAAGTTTACAGAAACAAAAATGCAGGATTTACTGGATAGCCAGTGAATACTTTTTTAATTCCATATTTAATTTTAAAGGATTTACTAATCGAATTTTCTTTTATTTTCTCTGCCAAAGAATCGTCCTGCCATCTAAGGCATTTTAACGTGACTGAATACTTTCGGGTTTAAATACCAGAGTGAGCTGCCAGCATGTTTTCAAATATAATCGATGCATTATCCTTACAACTTGCCTGCGCTCCGCATTTGTTCAGGATATTCAACAATGTTGCGGTTACCTATCACATGACAGCTCATTTATGTTGGACTCCTTCGTTAGTTACTGCATTATATTACGCAGCTGTTTTCCCTTTTAGGAATAAGTAGAATTATTCGTTGAAGGATTTGCGTATTAATTATTCATTTACTTCATGATTGCGTGCTTTAACTGCTATGGAATCTCAATGACAAAAAAACATGTACTCAGGAATTATCTGGATGTTTTTCTGTTTTGGGAAATTTTTGGTTAACAAATTACGACTCTAAAGAGTTTACGGACGTGTTTGTCACGTAACAGCGTCATTATTGAATAATAAATCAAGTCGTTAACCGCGTGGAACGATAAATTATAACACTAAAAAGGGGTTTTCATTTTCTAACTTTAGAACCGGTAATGTTTTTATCTATTAATTGCTTTTTGATCAAAACCTGGGGCAATTTCTAACTCATCAACTGATATGCGTATAGGTAAAATACAATGGGCACGTAATAAACACAATAAGCAAAACAATGGTAGGTTTTCAAAATTATCTTGAAAAATATGATTTCTTCTATATCCAACTGTTTGATTAACCTAATTAACGCAATGTTAATCTGTTCTCATCTAACACCAAAACGTAGGACTAATTAGAGGCATATTAGAAGCAGAAACAGGAATTAAGAGGAGTACCTAAAGGAAAAAAAAATTAGATTGGTGTTCACAAACAGTTAAGGATATGGGGAGTGTTCTAGATTAGCATAGGATAAGAAAGAGTGAAGGTGTGTGTCTAACCAACCAGTCTTAGGATGTTTAAAAACTGAAATTCAAAATACTTTTTTTAGAAGGTAAGCGGATGATTTAACATCCAAAAGCATAATTATTATAAATATATTATCCCCCAATAACTGAACCCATTTGAAAAACTTTTAAGACTGGTTGGACACGCACCTCCACTCTTTCTTATCCTGCGCTAATCTTCGCATTTCCCTAAAACTAGAACAACCTACATCCTTAACTATTTGCGAACAGTAATCTACTCTAGGTCTACCTCTACCCCTCCTAACTCCTATTTCTGCCTCTAATATGTCTCTGACTAGACCTTCATGCCTTCTCTGTCTACGGTATCCTCATCATTCGCCTGTAACACCACATTTCGAGCGCTTCTAACCTTTTCTTTTTCGCCGCGCTCACTGTCCATGTTTCGCACCCGTACAGCGCTGTGGTCCAAACATACACCTTTAACAACCTTTTTAGAATTTCTAAATTAACCGTTCGCGAGCATAGAAGTGTCTTCTTTTTATTGAAGGTTCCTTGACCCTGCGCTGTCCTCTGCTTTATATCCCTACTACTCCTTCCGTCCTGACTTATCTGACTTTCTAGACACCTAAAATCAGCCACTTCTTCTAATTCTCCAATATTATTTTTAATATCCCATAATTATTTTTATGTTGCAATTGGTTTTCCACGTTAGAATTTTGGCGAGTCTGCATTGCAAAAAGCAATACGTGTTACGGCAAATAAAGTAGAAATGCAATTAAACACATTAATAAATGCACTTTTACTTACAATTATTGGTTAAAACAATTGGAAGTACTTTGTGATGAAGCCTGGTTTAAAACTCGTCATGTTTCCCGCCACAAAATGCGAATTGTGTCGTGTTCAGAAGCTCTTCTTTTGATCAAACTATGTAAAAATTAAAGTCGAAACCAGATAAACACTAATGTGGCGCCACGTTAACTCTCTTAGCTCTAATCTTCTTACGTCGGAACTTTTACCGTCTTATGTTTGACTGTTTCTGAAATAATCTGCTAAACGCAGTCGGAAGCCGGCGTGTTTTATTGTTAGGATTGCAGCATTTTTTCGACAGTGCCTACCTAATACATAGATTTGTGTATTATTTCTCTACCTCGTCTTGTTGCTCTAATACCCAAGTACTTAGTTATAAAGAAAAGAATCGGTATTTCTTCAAAGGTATTCATGGTAAAAATTTAAGAAGCACGACACACCATTATCTAACTAATTCTGTTTAAATTGTAGTAGCTGGTAAAGCTTCAACAAAATATCTCTTGTCATTTTACAATAACAACAGGTTCTATTTTCAATTTCAATGGTGCTATCGTTAAAACAATATTTTAAGGGGGAATCACATTGAAACGAAGAGTTCGACGATTGATCATTTCAGAACGTATTTTCCAAAAACTGTGGATAGATTAGATATATAAGAAAATATTAATTGAACTGAACGAAATGAAATTAAAAAACTTTTTACAGTAGATTTTCATCGGTTAAAGTCGAGCGAGTGCAACGACGACTGTGGGTCGTTCTCTCTCTCATTTAATAAGTGCGGGCCATGGCAGTTTAGTTAATATGCTGCAGATCAAAGAGCCCTTCACTTTTAATTCCACTTTATCTAGAGGGCGTAGAGTGTCTGACTAAGGCAATAAAATGCTAATACGTGTTTGTCGTCACTAATCAACTGTTAAAGCGCGCGGCTCCGGTGTTCAACTTCTCCAAACTTCAAATGATCCTTCGCTTCATGCCGTTTGCAAGAAATGTAACAGTTGAACTTAATCTAATCCGTTATCTCAGTTTTAATTAAAAAAAGCGACCGTTTCTACGTACCTACTTGTAAATGTATTTACCGAAAAAGTCTCACATTTTGGCTGATCTAGCAGAGATAGCATTAAGTTGATGACTGGCGATGATTTTTTAGGTATCCCATAAGAAGAAATTGTAAGAGCATACTGTTATAGGTTAAGGATAGTGGATGTAATGCATTTTTCACGAAACCAAAATCAATACCTATATATGCCCATGTGATACACTAGTTACACTAAAATGTAAGAGTAAGAGTTTCCTTTTGTAGTAACATGACGAAAAAGAAATGTCCTTTTTGTTAATTTATTTATTTTGAAACTTGTGTTAACAATTGTACTTCACACATAAACATTAAAGGAATAAATAAATTACCAGAGAAAACGCAACCATCTCTCCAGTCTCTCAGAGTCTTTCAGCGTCTTTGAGAGCGTCTCTCTTACAGTCCTTCACAGTCTCTCAGTAATTGTCAAGGTGTTTCTATGGATCTCTCACAGTCTCTGAATGAGAGACTGGAACGATAAAATTGTTAATTCAGAGATTCGAGTCTCTCACAGAGAGAGTGAATGAATAAAACAGAAAAATTGAGAGATTTGAGTCTCTCGTAGAAAGACTGCGATCTCTAAAATCTGATTCTCACTTCTCCTATGTGGGTTATATGTAAATGTATGTTTAGAATTTTAGTACCAAAACACTCTTGATAACGCTCTCTTTAGAGCTTTGAAATGGAACAATAATATCCAGAAAAAAATGATTATCTGAAATTAATCTTTAATTTTGGTTACGAATCAGTGGAAAATGGAATGCAAGGTTCTGTCGCGCTATTTGCCATGTAGATAGTCCGTTTAAAATACTTGATGTTTCGAAAACAGTCTCGCTTCGTTTTTCAGAAGGACTTGAAGAACAAGCTCTCGAAACGTCAAGTGTTTTAAACAGACTAACTAAAATGAAAGCTATGATGGATAGTTTTATTTAACAAATCATCGGCGACGTTTCGCCTTTTTTAACTAGATTTTATCAAGGTAAATCTCTAAAAAATTATATTATATGTATGGATGATAAATGGCTACTATGTATCATTAAAACTTTTAGTATCTTGACATGGGTACAGAAAGCAGCAAAATTAGAAATCATACTTTTTAGGATAATTTAGAAAATTTCTTCCCCACTGGTAACTTGATTTAATTTTTAAATTTCCCTTCGGTGCTTGAATCGTTATACTGCGTAGAGAAACTCGCAAATCGAGTGCGCTACTGTTTGACTTTCGGTGGCCGAATGAAAAAGCAAAAAAGATTTATTAATTTTCTCGGTTTAACCGAATTCATCGAAAATTTGTTGGCGGAGCTTCATCAATTTCGCAAAGGGCTCAACGATGATCGATAGATATAAGGCAAATGTAAAAGCAATAAAAAAGTCTCCAAATTAAAGTTCGCGAACGATAGGAGAGAGATGGAAGAGAGACGCGGGAGAAAAAGAAACGAGCACAGCACAGAGACGGATTCGCCAATAGGAAATTAGGGAAATTACTTCTCAAGCACTGAAATTGGAAACGAGGAAAAACAATTAAAATAGGTCAGATTGAAAAAAATTAGCTGCCGTAGAACTTTGAATTTGCATTTTTACTGCATGGGATGATTTATTTATCAAATTCAAAGAGCACTGAAAAAGACAAAATGATATGTACCTGCCGAATACAGTAACGCAGGTGAAAATTCTAATCAAGCTACAAGCATATGTATTTATGTATATTACAGCGAAAGTAATAAATTCTATAAACCTCGAAGGATTTACTATTAAGTACTTTGGAATCTATATAGAATGATTGAATTGATCAAAATCAGGAGATAATGAAAGGAAGAAAAAAATAATTTTTGAAGTGAAACTTCTTTGGGCTCATTGAGAGTAAAATCTCAAGGTCATGAAACGACACGTTTTGCAACGTTTTGTCTCGCGATGCGATAGGCTATGAGAATAGAAAGGCGCGCAGGCGCGTATCGGTATTACAGTCAGCTGTTAGTGACCGGCATCTCATATATTATAGTATAATGTATATTCACTATACTATAGTGGTAAATTAATTTTTTGGTTATATCTGTGCAGTAATATTACACTAAATACTTATTTAACAACAATTAATATTTNTTTCTAAATTAACCGTTCGCGAGCATAGAAGCGACTTCTTTTTTATTGAAGGCGACTCGATCCTGTGCTATCCTCTGCTTTATATCCCTACTACTCCTTCCGTCCTGACTTATCTGACTTCCTAGATACCTAAAATTGGTCACTTTTTTTAATTTTTCGTCTCCTATCTTTATATTCGCTCTTTACAATGTGAAAGAACGCCGCTAGATGACTATGTTCATTCACGTAGTCAGTCCAGTCCTTTTCTGGACGCACCTGGTATTTTGTTCGAAATCTCTACGTCCGATAATTTTGAGATAAAGTTTGTCATATGGCATTTCGTAATTTAAGTGGAAAAGGTAAAGTAACTCTAAATACACGGTGATTCAGTAGCACTTAATAAACGTACATTTAAACAATATTTAATTTATCTCATAGATTTTTTTTATTAATTGCAAAAATGGATCGGGTAACTGGTTTCATTACGAGAAAGAGTTTATGCAACAAATAACAGTGACTGACGGTAATGAATACAATATAATGTTCTTAGTGAATTAAGCGATGTATAAATGTCGATAGGAAGTTTGTATCGCAAAAGGTTGACAATAATCGTCGTAATTAAATAGAGGAAACGGCTACTAGGGTGGGTTCCCCGAGCTCCCACGGTATTGTAAATGGCATTATCGTAATCTGATACAGGCGCACATGCGTGTTTCGGCAAATGAGAAACTATTTATTACGGTTGGTTCTTATACAATACAGATAAGCCGAATAATTGGGTACCAACGATCAAAAAACACACAGACACACGTAGATTTGCATACATTTATTAGGCAAATGAAAAACTAAACATTTAAATTAATAACTACAATTATCTAAAATAAAAAAAATACTTCTCGTGTGTTTGAAATACAAAATAGTAAATTGTATCTAAAATACAAGATATACAAATTTTATTAAATTTACCTTTCTTTTTAAAGGAGAGAGTGCTGCTATATTCAGAATTATAATAATGATAATGTAACAAATACATTGTTTATTTTACTTGTAATGGAAAAGAGAATTTCCTTTAAAAAATATAAGCTTTGTATACAAAATAATCCGACTGAAAGAAAACATTCTTTCAACAGGTGCTGAGGAATACAAAATTGTCTTATTCGTGCGAAATTGTTTACTTCGTGGTACATTTTAAATAAATTATTTTAAAACTAGGCCAGGTGTTTTTCAAATAATTTTAATAAATTATTATAAAATAAGTTACTATATAAGAAATACAATGTATGTAGTTTAACTACAACCCGAGATAAAAATGTTCAGTCTCTCAGAGTCTCTGAATGCGAGACTCGAGTCTCCGTCTCTCATCTCTCTAGTGTCGGTGAGAGAGACTGTCTAGAAACTGTCAAAAAAACTGTTTAGTGTCTCTGAACGACAGATTCGAATCGCTCATAGGGTGCTGAGGAATACAAAATTGTCTTATTCGTGCGAAATTGTTTACTTCGTGGTACATTTTAAATAAATTATTTTAAAACTAGGCCAGGTGTTTTTCAAATAATTTTAATAAATTATTATAAAATAAGTTACTATATAAGAAATACAATGTATGTAGTTTAACTACAACCCGAGATAAAAATGTTCAGTCTCTCAGAGTCTCTGAATGCGAGACTCGAGTCTCCGTCTCTCATCTCTCTAGTGTCGGTGAGAGAGACTGTCTAGAAACTGTCAAAAAAACTGTTTAGTGTCTCTGAACGACAGATTCGAATCGCTCATAGAGAGATCCCCATTTCGTATCCAGTCTCTGAACGAGAGACTAGAATCTCTCAATAAGTGATTTCTCGATAGACATGGTTAAAATTTTCTATGTTCAACATATTTCGGAGATCCCAGTCTTTCTACGAGACTCGAGTCTCTCAATTTTTTAGTTTTATTCATTTAGTCTCTCTGTGAGAGACTCGAATCTTTGAATTACCAATTTTATCGTTCGAGTCTCTCATACATAGATTGTGAGAGATCCATAAAAACAGCTAGGCAATAACTGAGAGACTGTGAGAGACGCTCTCAGAGACGCTGAAAGACTGAAAGATTCTGAAAGACTGAAAATTTTTGTCTAGGGAAGATACTGTCCAACCCTGGACATACGTATACAAAAATTATAATAGGTACTCATAAATTAAATTAAGAAAGTTATTGTTTGCTAAAGAGTTATACGTATAGTTACTTTAACGATTAATCGATTTTAATATTTTTCGTATTTTCAAAGCTTGCGATTATAAGTTTACAGAAACAAAAATGCAGGATTTACTGGATAGCCAGTGAATACTTTTTTAATTCCATATTTAATTTTAAAGGATTTACTAATCGAATTTTCTTTTATTTTCTCTGCCAAAGAATCGTCCTGCCATCTAAGGCATTTTAACGTGACTGAATACTTTCGGGTTTAAATACCAGAGTGAGCTGCCAGCATGTTTTCAAATATAATCGATGCATTATCCTTACAACTTGCCTGCGCTCCGCATTTGTTCAGGATATTCAACAATGTTGCGGTTACCTATCACATGACAGCTCATTTATGTTGGACTCCTTCGTTAGTTACTGCATTATATTACGCAGCTGTTTTCCCTTTTAGGAATAAGTAGAATTATTCGTTGAAGGATTTGCGTATTAATTATTCATTTACTTCATGATTGCGTGCTTTAACTGCTATGGAATCTCAATGACAAAAAAACATGTACTCAGGAATTATCTGGATGTTTTTCTGTTTTGGGAAATTTTTGGTTAACAAATTACGACTCTAAAGAGTTTACGGACGTGTTTGTCACGTAACAGCGTCATTATTGAATAATAAATCAAGTCGTTAACCGCGTGGAACGATAAATTATAACACTAAAAAGGGGTTTTCATTTTCTAACTTTAGAACCGGTAATGTTTTTATCTATTAATTGCTTTTTGATCAAAACCTGGGGCAATTTCTAACTCATCAACTGATATGCGTATAGGTAAAATACAATGGGCACGTAATAAACACAATAAGCAAAACAATGGTAGGTTTTCAAAATTATCTTGAAAAATATGATTTCTTCTATATCCAACTGTTTGATTAACCTAATTAACGCAATGTTAATCTGTTCTCATCTAACACCAAAACGTAGGACTAATTAGAGGCATATTAGAAGCAGAAACAGGAATTAAGAGGGGTAGAAATAGAATAAAATTAGATTACTATTTGAAAATAGTTAAAGATGTAGGTTGCTCGAGTTTTCAAGATTCGCGAAGATTAGCTCAGGATAGGAAAAAGT
>NW_020439271.1:129605-166633 GCF_000699045.2 Agrilus planipennis
TACACGTTGATAAGATAGCCTTTAAAAAATAACATTAAAAGAAATAATGCTATTTTCTAAATTTACATTTAATAAAAATCGTGATCTACAAATAATATATGATTAATTGAAGCTATTTTGACTTGATGGAAATTCATTATAAAATAATTTAATTTCCACAATTTTAGTGTCAAGTTGACGTTTATGTTTCGCCATATTCTAGATCCTCAATTAAAAAGTAGGAAGAGATACACTTTCTCCAGAAAATCAGCCTCATTTATGTAGCTATAGGTAAAATTTTAAAACAGTGTAAAAAACGATACATTTAGTTAAAAGGGAAGCTTATATCTTCTCTAAAAACAATCATATATCTCTCGTGATATTCTGTCTACTTATCACAGTCTCTTAAAATTGTCCTTTAAGTGTTTTCTTAAGCATAAAAAGTTAAGAAAATAATAAATACCTACCCACAATTTGTCAGATACTTCGTTTCATTGTGCCATAATGTAAGGATCTATTGTCTAGGTACGTCACTGTGTAAAAGACGGAGGAGCGGGAGAGAAAAAAGAGGAGGCGGACAGGAAACGTTGCGAAGCTGGGGAGAAATCACCGAACCGTTAGTTTGGTTAAATTTATATCAGATGAAGCGGACTGGACCGCCGGCAATAAAAGGGCAATTAGAATGGTTGGCTGGTCTGGAAACAGTTTGATTAAAAAAGAGAAGGGCCAAATAGACAGACGCAAACCAATAAAGTAATAAAGAAGAGTTAATTATCGCAGCTTAATGTCTCTGTTGTCGCGGGAGATGAGCAACTCAATTAACCCATTGTAGATACAGATACACCTACACTATATACAAAGTATATGTAATATATTTACATATATAGATGTGTGTGTTTATAAAAATACACGTCGATAAAGACAAAAGAGGTTCGATTAAGAAATTAATCAAGTCTACCATGGCGTAAATCGCTTTGCTTTGGCCCTCTTTTGTATTTAAATCATGTTATGTTTTTGCAATTTCCTCCTAAACGTGTAGCAGATTTGATTCCGCTCCTGATGACTTTTATACAATTTCCAATTATATTACGTCAGAGGCTTTTGGTTTTTGTAATTAAATGCGCTGCACTTTTACTAAAATTGAAATATTTATTAAATAATAAAAAATCGATGTAGATAATTTAAAACTGTGTAAATATTACGAGCCCTCTCCGTTAAGTTGCCTCAGCTTGATTATTTTAACAAAATACACGACCAAAATAAGAAATCTCAAATTTATACTGTAATCAGCGATATCTAAATGAGATCTTATGATGCTTGAAGGAAACCTATCACATGTATAATTTCACATAGATGTGAGAAATCCCATCATCTGCGTTACGATTGGGGAAACATCAAATATATAACCTCTTTTAAAACATACTTACAGTTATCTGCTAGTGGGCCATAATTTGAAAATTATCAGATGGCATAAACCGATTAATTCTTCCAAAAACTTTGTAAAGCGGGAAGGGATCATATACCTACACGCCTTCAGGAGGACGACATGCGGGATTCATGGTGATTTGCAAATGAGACAAGGCGCGTTATATATGCCATTTATATAGGACTTACAGGCAGCCGCATGGGGTCACCACGAGTCAGTGTGCCTAACCTCTTTGGGAACCTAGCTATCCCTACTAAAGACTTTAGTCAGGGATATGTGATGTATATTTACGTTGGACTCGGTTGCCGAATTCAAACGTATTAGATATACTTGCCAGTTTTATAGAGCAATCTCATGGAACCACCTCGAGGCAATATGGGTAATCTCGTTGGGATTCTAGCTGCTCCCTTCCAAGATATTAGTCAGGTATATTGCATGATACACATTTATGTTAGGCTGAGATGATGAACTAAATTAGTAGATCGCAGAATTGACAGATACGACGATTATTTTGGTATCGGTTGTTGTAAAATTTAGCAGATAAGTCAGATGCCGAAATTAAATTGAAAAAAGGTTTTGTTTTCTTTTCTTGAAGCAAATTAAACATATAGCTTTAAATAAAATGGAACCGGTATTGATAATGGAAGCGGTATTGACAAAATAGTACTGTATGAAAATGAATAAAAATAAAACAGAAATACTGGTATGCACTTCTATACTCGCGAACAGTTAATTTGGAAATTAGAAAAAGATTGTTAAAGGTGTATGTTTGGAGCACGGCGCTGTACGGGTGCGAAACATGGGCAGTGGGCGCGGCAGAAAAGAAAAGGTTAGAAACATTCGAAATGTGGTGTTACAGGCGAATAATAAGGTTACCGTGGATAGAGGTTAGAAATGAAGAGGTATTAGAAAGAATAAGAGAACAGAGGACTCTATGGAAGTCAATAAGAAATAGGCTGGTAGGACACCTTCTAAGGCATGAAGGTCTAGTCAGAGACATATTAGAGCAGAAGTTAAGAGCGGTAGAGGTAAACCTAAATTAGATTACTGTTCGCAAAAAGTGTCCAACCAGTTTTAGGACTGACGACCTTATGATGATGAGAAGAAGAACTGAGAGAAAAAGTTTTGTTGAGGTATTTCCCTGATCGCAACGAGCTGTGGCTATATATTGTGGGCGATGACCAGTGTCGGCTATTGCAGAAGCTGAGTATTAACGAATTTCGGCATCATTCGGCATATTTTCTTAATGTGGTACATTCAATGATTGATGCTAATACGACAAACACCTGAGGGTACATATACTGATCATGCTTGTAAGTAAAACACGTCCGGGTATTTTAATAATATTGTTTTAAGACTAAAAATACCACGAATGAAAATTTTTATCTCCGCTTTTTTCAAAATTCGATTTTTTAAATACTATCTAGGTTTCAAAAGCAGCGAAGTAGTATTGTTAATATATTGTATTTGATATTCGAGTCACTGACGTTTAGTTGTACCATTAGGAGTATATAGAGGGTGTACAATTCTTATCTATCATGGCTAATATCTTATTGTGTAAGTTATAATTTTGAAAAATAAATTAAAGCATTCGTTGCTTTTATAAGAATAAACAACTTTTCACCCTATAGATATGTATTGGCTTTGATTCTTCGCAAAAGTATTTTAAATTGGAATATCTTTGTTAAAGTTTTAATAAGCGCTTTAGAATCAATATTTTTTTCTGATTTAAATAATGTGTTTAAAAGATTCATGCGTAATTCTTCATTGATTAGGTACTTACCAGTGGCGCAACAACGTTACAGTTTGACTGGGTGCTCCCATAATAATACTATAAATACATTTACGAGCTTGAATTATTTGAACCGAACATTCAAGTCTGAGTCGACTGGAATTGACTGGGTGCCCAACCCAATCGAGTGGGTGCTCAGGCACCCGCGGATGCCCTCTTGTTGCGCCTCTGGTACCTACCTATATATAATTATGGAGAAAAAGAGTTTAGGATAATTAAGGAACATTAGTAAGTTTGTCCGGCCAATTGGTAGTTACGCCACTGCTATAAAGCTAACTGGCATTTCATAGGTATATGACGAAATAACCATAATCAGGAAGGTAATAAAAGGATGATGTATGCAGAAAATCTCATTGACATATTTTTATTGCGCCTGGTTATTTACAGAGATCGACAGCTGTTGAAAAGCTACACGTTGATAAGTAATTATTTAATGTACAAATTAATCAATTTATTGTAATTTTATTTATGTACACAGTTTACAAAAAGTTCACACAATTGATACACTCGTAAAAAGAAAGTCTTACAGAAATTGCAATTTCTTACACCTCCATTTAATAATTAATTTAATCAAAAGCGATAAAAATATTGTTTAAAATTTGAATATTTTTCAAATTTATCATTATTGCACTAAATATTTTAAAATACCTTTACTTCGTTTTGTTTAGTTTTTGAATTTTTTTTGCATTTAAAACTGATCGTTGTGATAAAGGCAATCGACGAAATAATAAATCAAATATTTCAAAATAAGAATTAAAATATGTCTGATGGGGAAAGAAAGTAGGTAGTGCTTTAAATTAGAAGTAAATTAAAAAAAAAATGTCCCATGCCTATTTTGGCACTTTTTAAGAAGGATCTAATATCTACGATGTAAAACGCTTAAAGTTCAGAATATCTCCATATTTTTTTAAGAAGGAAAATATTGTTTAAATGATATGCTTAAAAATCGGATAATTAAAAGTGTTAAGATCAGGTACGAGGGTTTTATGCTGTATGCAGGGCCATAGCACACCTGGACGAGGGTCTGCTGTGCGCGTATATACAGTAAAAATTCCTTATTCACGGTTTCCTTATTCGCGTTTTCATTATTCGCAGGTGAAAAAATTGCAACCCAATTCCTGTATGCGCGGCTAAAAATTTCATTATTCGCTGATGCAATCGGTAAACAGAAAAGGATTTGGTGTCATTTATTAAGGGAATTGACCGCATTAGACCGCTCGTGCCTAATGTGAATTTTTCCGAAAACATGGGTTTCTATTCTAAATATTGTGATTTAACGCTGCGAGATAAATATGTGATTTTTTGTATGGTGACAGACAAAGCTTCACACTAACTCATTACGTTTCAGGTTTTCAATAATATGGCCATTAAAGGCTTTTACAAGTGTTTAAAGTTGATGCTTCTTGTAGGACACGTATTTTCAATAGAAATTAAAAAATTAAAAAATGACCTTCTACAGACTTTAGAACAAAGCTTTATCTATCTTACTACAAAATTTCAAACTTCTGTTCCAAACATTAAACTCATGATATATAGAACCGATAATTGACATCTTTTGAGTACGTAGTTAGTACGTGACGAAGCGGCTTTTATAAAAAGTCTAACCGAGTAGAAAAGGATTCGGTGTTATTTTCCAACGTATCAGCATCTTTTGAGTACTGTTGGCTCGTACCGAGGCGACTTTTTTAAAAGATGTAACCGAGTGGACTAATTTCAATATTCAATACAACAAAAAATTACTAAATTTTTTAAACTCTTGTCTAAAGCTAATTATAACTATTAATTTTAATTGCGAATTTATTAATACATTGATTTTATCTTGATCATATTGGTTTTATGTTGGAACCTTAGAACCTATTCCCTATGATTCCATGCTAATTACCATTCCATATCCACGGTTTCTGTTTTCGCGGCATATTTATGGAATGTATACCCTGCGAATAAAGAGCTTTTACTGTATAATAAATGTCTGAAACTGATAATATACAGACTCTCGTCCAGGTATACTGCACAAGTATGTGTGCGTTGTATGACCCTACCGAAAAACATTTTTTTTTTTATTTACAGTAAAAAATTTCGGTAAGAGAAGTCATTTTTATTAAATTGATTTTAAAATTTTGATTTTTCAGTTTTTACTGATGCGTATGGATTAACAGCTAGTGTTCTAGTTTGTATTCATCATAAGGTTTTCCAGTTTTCAACTTAATATTTGGTTTTAGTTTTTTAGTTAGATATTACGTACCTACCTAGGTACTATTTAAAACCAAAGCTCACGACGAAACGTAAATATCTAGAAGTAGAAACATTCCATCGGAAAATCGTTTATCAAAAGTAGCGCAATTTTCTTTCCAAAATAAACCTCAAATAAAACGAAAGGTAACGTTAAGTTCCCACAAGTATATTATTATATACCAAAAAAGTATTGATAACGTGGTTGGTTCTAATATAAGCATTGGCAAACATTCAATTTAGTGTAATTATGTATATTTATGCTTATCTATCTAAATTTACATCCAATATTTACAACTCAATAGTACAATCATGATCGACGCAACCGGACGTCGATAACATTTGTGTAGGACACGATACATTTATTTATCCTTCGACAGAATCGAATAAAGGATAGTCCTCAAAGAATCACTGAGATTTGTACGTAGTATTAGTTATTTACCTAATCAGGTAAATTAATTAAAATGTCTGTCTGCAGGTTCATTTATTTGAAACAAAAGTGGTTCGATTTCCGATTCCGCTGAGATCTTGATGATATCGTTCAACATTGCTACAAGTAAAATTATATTATGTACACTTGATTGTCAGTCTCGTCATGGTCACCCTACACCATTTGCAGTCCTTTCGTTATACTTTCGACGTGTTCTTTTGCACGGAGCCTGAGGGCCGCTATTGAGGTACTCCTGGGATCTGTCGTGGTCGCGAGACTTCCGGACTGCGAATGGGCCATGGGTGGAGGCGGTCGAGTCGAGTCCGGTGCTGCAACTGGAGACGTTAAATAGCTCGGATAGCCCGTTTGCGGATGGCTGAGGAAGCCTGGGAGAGCGGAAAGAAGAGGCGGAGATAACCACGGATCCATGGGCAGACCTAAGGCGGGGTTGCCGACGCGCGACAACGAAGAAACCGCGTGGTAATCGCTCAGACCCAGACGAGCTGCTTCCATCTTTTCCTGGCGTCGCCATTTCGCTCGTCTGTTCTGGAACCATACCTGGAATGAAGGAGAAAACGTTTCAACAATGTTAAATATCATTCACAATGTTGCATCCCTTTTTCTTTCGGAAAAATCAGTCGCAGCAAATGTCTTGCGGAACTATTACTACCATAAATTTTCACTGCGGAACTCAGCACAGAGATGGACTTACTTTTTTCATGGAATCCTTAAGACTTGATCGATGATATAGGAATTCTCAACAGCGTTACACATTTTGTTGCAATGACATTCTAATCAATACTTAACTAACAATAAGAAGCTTTTATACTAGATGTCTATCTGCGATTCTTTATTGAATAATCATAAATCTTTCTGGCTGCATAGTTGAAAATCCTTAAGAAAATAGAAGAAATTTTCAGCGACTTCGAAATTAAATAAAAGTTGTTGTCAAATAATTCCATTGCTTTTTGTTAAGAAAAAATTATACCTATGTTGTTAGAATACAACGATTTCATAATATGTAATGTAAGTTCGTAGATTAATAAATCAAGTATTTTATGTTGCTTATTGTTAGACTAAGAAAACAAGCCATGATTTGTATTAACCAAAGTTTATGTTTCGTCTAGTTCAAATCCTGTTCGGAAAGTAGTTGTAAGAAAGACGTTGTAAAAGAAAGATTGTCAGTAAAAGAACATTGAAAAATTGTAACTCACTATTGTTTAAATATTCAAGCTAAATAAAATTTACTTTACTTCAATAATCAACTGGTTTTTTCATAATTGGAATAAATAAATCGAACAGGTTATGGGCCCAGTCCCAGCTTGGTTATAGTGCGAGTAAAGTGCGTGATTACGGGTTTAAACAGTAGAACGGTCGAATATTAAAAATTAAAGTAAAGTTAAACAATGGCAGACTCATCGGGTTTTCGGTTTGCTATTCAAAAACTAAATGGTGAAAATTATGCCGTTTGGAGTTACAAAGTCGAACTTTTACTTATAAAGGACAATTTGTGGGACGTGATTTCGGAACCAGCGCCTTCTCCGGTTACTGAAGAATGGTCCAAACGCAATGATCAAGCACGTGCAACAATAGGTCTTCTTGTTGAAGATAATCAGTTATTGCACATCAGGAAGGCTACAACAGCGAAAGAATCCTGGGATGCGTTAAAAGAGTACCATCAAAAATCAACATTAACCAGTAAAGTGTTTTTACTAAAACGTATATGCAGAGCTGTATTAAAAGAAGATGGTGATATGGAAAACCACATCACGGAAATATCGACAAACATAAATCAGCTAGCAGCACTTGGTCAAAATTTACCGGATGAACTACAGGCAGCACTGTTACTTGGAAGTTTACCAGAATCCTATGACACTCTTGTTACAGCTCTTGAAAGTAGGGCTGAAAAGGACCTCACGTTTCAATTCGTCAAAAGTAAACTAATGGACGAATATAAACGGCGAAAAGGGGCAAGAGAAACGAAAGGGAACTTTCAAACTGAAGAAACAGTTATGAAGTCAGTGCATAAAGAGAATAAACAAAACAAGAAAACTTGTTTTTTCTGTAAAAAGACTGGTCATTTCAAGAATGAATGTTTAAAGTACAAAGCATGGAAGGGCAAACAAGAAAAAGCACATAAAGCAGTCGGTGAAGAAACGACAAATTCCGACGGAACATGTTTCATCGTACAGGATGCAAAGGATCTCGCAGAAGTGTGTCTAAGTGTAACGACTGGTGAAAAAAGTCAAATTCCGTGGTTCGTGGATTCGGGTGCAACAACACATATGGCGCGGTCAAAGGATTTTTTCACGAATTTAGACTCAAGCAGGAAGGGTCTTGTGCGACTTGCGGACGATAATAAATTCGCGAAAGTTGAAGGTGTCGGTTCGGGAACAATAAAGTGCCAGAATAATTCGGGAAAAACTGCAACTTTAACAGTAAACAACGTACTGTACGTACCGAATTTAGGGTCAAATCTATTATCAGTAAAAGGATTAACTCAGAATGGTTTCAAACTTTCGTTCTCCAAAAACATTTGCCATATTACTAAAGATGGAAAAGTGCAAGCTACAGCGGAACTGTCTCCAGAACTGTATCAAGTGAAAACAACAGGTGAAGTGCATACAGCAAAATTAGCACACGGCATAAATTGTCAGCATATGTGGCACAGACAGTTTGGACACCGAGACCCAAAAGCTATTGAAGATTTGGAGAAAAAAGGATTGGCTACGGGAATAAAAATTAAGGATTGCGGAAAACGTGAAATCTGTGAATGTTGTATAAAAGGGAAAATGGCAAGAATACCTTTTCCAAAAGAATCAACAAACAAATCAGCTGCAATACTTGATCTCATTCATACGGATGTTTGCGGCCCAATGCAAACAGTCACACCAGGCAATAAAAGATACATTTTAACAATTATTGACGATTTCTCTAGATACGCATGGGTTCATCTTATGAGTCATAAAAATGAAGCAACATCGTTCATAAAGAATTTTGTTAAAATGATGGAAACGCAACTTGGCAAAAAACCCAAAGTTATAAGATCTGATCGAGGAAGAGAATACATAAATAAAGATCTAAAGGGTTTCTTGAAAAAAGAAGGAATAAAGACACAATATACGACAGCTTATTCACCACAACAAAATGGGGTCGCCGAAAGGAAGAATCGTTCTTTGTTGGAAATGGCAAGATGCATGTTACTGGATGCAAACATGGAAAAGAAATATTGGGGTGAAGCTGTGAATACGGCAAATTACTTACAAAATAGATTACCTACCAAGGCGACAAATAAGACTCCTTTCGAACTGTGGTACTCAAAGAAGCCTGACGTAAGAAATTTACACATTTTTGGTTGTGGAGCTTACGTTCACATTCATAAAGAACAGCGAAAGAAGTTAGACAATAAGGCTGAGAAATATACTTTCGTTGGATATTCGGAAGAATCGAAGGCATTTCGTCTTTTAAATATGGAAACAAACCAAATCAAGATTAGCCGAGATGTGATATTTCTTGATAAGGAGTATAATGGAAACATGAAAACAACTGAGGAAAATGAAGTGACATTCCATAGAGTGGAAACCGACAATCAGGAAGACGAAAGCGAGGATGACGGCGAAGATTCAACAACTCAAGAGGAAAGTGATCCAAGTGGAAGTGATTCAACCTATAATCCGGAAGATTCGTATAGTGATGAATCGGGAAATGAACAACCACTTGTGCAGTGTCGGCATTCGGAAAGAAATAATCGCGGAGTACCACCGGATAGGTACATCGCGAGTTTAAAACTTGTGACAGATGCTGAACCCGGTTGTTTCAAAGACGCGGTTTCGGGAGCTGATAGTGAATGTTGACATAGGGTCTAAACAAAACAAAACTGCAGTTCCTATCCGAGAAAATTGGTTTAATTAAAAATTAGTTTTTGTTGCAAATCGTTGAGGAAGGGTGTTAGAATACAACGATTTCATAATATGTAATGTAAGTTCGTAGATTAATAAATCAAGTATTTTATGTTGCTTATTGTTAGACTAAGAAAACAAGCCATGATTTGTATTAACCAAAGTTTATGTTTCGTCTAGTTCAAATCCTGTTCGGAAAGTAGTTGTAAGAAAGACGTTGTAAAAGAAAGATTGTCAGTAAAAGAACATTGAAAAATTGTAACTCACTATTGTTTAAATATTCAAGCTAAATAAAATTTACTTTACTTCAATAATCAACTGGTTTTTTCATAATTGGAATAAATAAATCGAACATATGTAAATGATGAAATTAAAAAACGCAAATTATAAATTACTAAAATAAACAAATTTTAATTTACATATCATAATAGTAAAAACTTCCGCTGATTTATTAATAGTAGTAAACTAATACATATTAAAATAATAAGATTCGCTGCCACTGATTAATAAGCAATATAACAATTTATAAAGCTTCAGGTATTGCGCTATGCATTAAACAGTAATAGGTACCTATCAATTCATTCCATTTGCTAGAGTAATTTCGATCACATTTCCACAACAAACACCACTACCTGTTTACTTAGTAATCGAGGTGAGCTAATGCTAATGTACTGTCGATACATAAGGCAGAGGGGTTGATGTATTTACCTAATAATATATTATGACTTGGTAGCATCGGCGTTTAGCGATGGCGTTTTTCTGTATTACACACATTAACAAACATCTTCAACCGTTTATCGTAACGTTGTTATTTACCTAATCAATCACACTTTTTTACTACAATAATACGAATTTTAGGGTGAGCGATTACATTCAAGAAAATAACAATTTTTATTTATTGTCTATTATTTGTTGTGCATATTATACACCGTATAACTTGTAAATATCATTAGTTTGTAATAATTCTGATTTTTATATTGCAAACTGACGAAAAATTGTGAACTGCAACCCAACCATTTACAATTTAACCTATTCGATCTGGCCTCATGTGACTAATGAAGGGCAGGCCAAAATAGGGATTTCCTCGTAGATTCCTCATGAAAATCCCACCAAAAAAAAGTGGTGATAGGTACTAAAATGACAATTGCCTTATGGGTTTTTCATATGGGTCTTACGAGGCAAACACACGTATAAACTTACAATTAAATGGGGGCTCGATGAATAAGGTAAATCCGTTTGAAAATACTCTCGGTAAAATGAAAAAACCTATAATAATAATCCCTTTGCCCAATTATGTCGTCGTTTCAATAAAATCTTTTACATTTGCAACGAATCAACAAGTGTACTTTCTGATGTTATTATAAGACAACTGAAACCAGACGCATAAAGTCGAACAACAGTAAAACGATTACAATTTAAAGTATTATTGACTACAAAAGAGCTCAATAACACAATCTTACTTAAGAGCAAACAAATTTTACAAATAAGTGATATATGTATATATTCTTCCAAATGGAGATATAAATTGTATTGAAATTTGTGGAAAACTACTACGAAAAAGAAAATCTAAGAAAGCTAAATATTTAGACATGTACCTATAGTTTCTGCAAACAATGAAAACATTACTATATACCTGTAAAATCATGGATGTTGATAAAAAGATGGTTTATCTTAATGATGCGATGAAAGTAAAGAAATAATATGTTAATATATGTTATACCGGTGCTACATATGTAGAAGTGAACAGTTTCTCATTAGTAATAGGTAGGTATATATTTCTCATTCAATTTTGTATTTTTTTCATTAATAATAAAGGTCATTTTTCCCAAAATTTTTAATGCGGTGGCAATAATTTTTCACCGGGGTGGACCACATGCGGCTTTCCTGATGATGCGCAAATACGGCAAGGCGTTATATGCCCCTTCCTTGTCTTAGGGGGCAACCTCATGGGACTACAAGTAAGGTGACTATACGTCCCGGATTGGCCGAGACAGTCCCGGATTTCCACCTTGCGTCCCGGATTTTTCTAGAAGCAATATTTGTCCCGGATTAAGGTTTTTTTCTCGGATTGTCCCGAATTTTTGAAAAGATTCTTATTTTCAATATTTATTTTAAATATATTTCAACTAGAATTTTACGAAAATTAGCAGAGTTCTTTTTCTGCCTGCCTAGCACAAATGCTTCTACGGAAAGAATATTTTCTTTAATCAATAGCCTTTGGACAAGTGACGAGACTCGACTTGAAATAGACACACTAAAAGCGATATTACTTACTAAAGTTAATTATGAAGAAAATTGTACAGAATTTTATACAATGCTTCAAAGTAAAGAAGACCTACTGAAAAAGATCCATAGTTCAGAAAAATATAAAAGGTTTTGTACTCAGTAATTCTGATTAAAAAAAATGTGATTCATTTAAAAAAAATACTGATTTTTATTATATCCTTAAATAGTATTTGTTATGTATAATTTTTATTAAAAAACTTATTAAAAAATCATTTTTAAGTTATTTAACTTAACTACCCCGCCCCCGCTACAAGTTCCCGTCCCGGATTTGAAATAAAAAAATATGATCACCTTACTACAAGGGGTAGTGAGTTACCCACTTAGTGACCCTACTTGCACCCTCTCAAAATTCTAGTCTATCGATGTCAAATCGTAAAATTTGAAAGAACTTGTAGCTTTTTTAAACTTTCTACTTTTATCATCCATAAAATTGTAAATTCTCAGGAGCCAAAAAAGGAAAATTAACAATTGCTCGATATGAGTTGTCATTTATTTTTTAGATTAATAACTATGTCATGTGCAGTAGATACATACTAACAGAAATAAAGTTCATAATAATGATTTTGATAACAACAATAGACCGGGAAATGAAAGGCGAGGCAAACTTTTAAACGCAGTTACCAACAAATAAGATTTCTGTAAGGAAAACTGTTCAGCATGCACCCTCCGTTGTCGAAACAAACTTAAGAATAACATAAACGGGGACGGGGTCGTGAATCGAAAGAGCGCGTGGAGGGTAAAATAAGCCCCCTTTTCCCCCTTGACGTTCGCAATTCCCTTGCTTCTCGTTATTATCTTTATTCTCGGCTGTCCGCAAAGGACCGTCGTTGTCGTCGTCAGTAACGTCGCCGCGACGCCATGTTCGTGCCTCAAGCGGGTTCAAAATTGGTTTTGAACTGATGCATTAATTGTCAATTTGATGTCATTCTTCACTAGAGCTAATGGGTGCTGAAGGTGGCCTAAATTGAGAAAATTTAATAAAAACTTTCAGCGGCGGAGATGCTTCGCAGAATGTGATTTTGTATCGTGTCGGGAAATTGAAAGAAACGTAGTTTAGGAAATATAGTTTATCGTTCGAGCTTTTTACGAAGAGGAACTACTAAATTGCACTGTGTGTATACTCGACTCGAACCGATCTATGGAACACGAAAACATATTTTTCTAGACGAGCAGGCGGGAAATTCTTATTCCCGCACACTCTGATCGCTTCTATTTCTTTCCTCTTTTAAAGCAAAACATGAAAGAAAATCTTGACTTCACTATATGTTGATAACCTACGAATGGGGTGTCCAAGGATCATTATTTGTTCTTTAAATAGTCGAATTAACTATTATGCTGTGTTCATGTCTAATTTGATGACTCACAATTGAGTTATTTTTCTACTATAAAATGCTAAATGGAAAATTAACACATTTCAGTAAATCTAACTATTTCATTAATACCATAAATTAATTGTCAAAAACGTACAAATTAAGTGAATCTTTGCTCGCTGAAAATATATGGTTAGCACATCATTACAAGCAAAGTCGATAAATTTTTTAAAAAAGTCGAAGTAAATCGCCATGCTTCATCTGGCGACATCGCTAAGGAACTAAACATCAAACCTTTGAACCATTCGCATCCGAATGAATACTAAAAGGAGTTCGATACATGGATTCCACATGAAAATTTACAGTGAAAATTTTAAACGACCGAGAGTTTTCATTTGTGAATCTAAAACGAAACAAAATCGAACCATTTTTGAAGTGGATCACATACGACAATAATATGCAAAAGCTCGTGATCAATACGGGGGTTACCCATAAATGGCTGTAACGCCTGTATTGACACCAATCAAGTTTATGCTGAGTGTTGGGTGAGATTGAAAAGTAATTATTCATCATGAGCTGCTTGATTCTTTATCTACTGTGAACGGATATAATGCGATTGAAGTAGGTTATTAATAAAAAAGGCCAGAATTGACCAATATCAAAGGCGTTGTTTTCCATCCCGACTACGCTAGACCATGCATATCTTTAATGACTCGTCAAAAATTGAGATAGTTTAGATGGGAAATTTTAATGTGTCCACCGTATAGGCTGAGCTTTGTTCCAACCGACTACCATTTGTTTTAGTCTTTGTAGAGCTTTCTTATTAATGGGATAAAGCTGGTTTCAAAAAAGACTTATGAAAATCACTTGGTTCAGTTTTTTGCCTAGAAAATTCAGAAGTTCTATAGGTCGTCGATCAAAACGGCATACATATAATTGATTCGTGTTTGAAATTTATATGAATAAATTTGCTTTGAAAAACATGAAAACAAAGGAAATTACTTTTGCAATGTGCTACGTATCTAAGTAGGTTTGTAAAGCAAATTTGCGTGCCAGGGATAGAGAATGTGTGGGATATAATCTGGAATAATAAGCTGGCGATTTAACACGTCCCATAAAAGAATAAAACTAAATACATGACCCAATTCTTTTATATGTTGCTTTTTAATTTGAATTATTAGTTAAAAATGACCTATATCTCTTGAGATAGGATATGGCATTGGCTGTGGCTAAATGCTCGCCGACGGAATTATATTAGTTTACGGAATGGAGTGCTGTATGTACTATCTAACAATAGCATAATATCCGTCGAAATTTAGATAGGCAGTACTAGTTACAAGCATGGTAATAATGAGTTAATATGGTAACAAGTTAATATTATAGCGTAGGTATAAATACACATTTCTTAATGGAATAAACCGAAGAAACTGAGACAGCATGTCACAATATCCTGCAATTAGCAGACGATTAACCCGTCTGATATAAGAATGAAATTAAGTAAATGGCTTACTTTTTTAATATCCAGGATGTCGTTGCCTAATAGGAATTTTTAATTAAAAATCTCGAATTTTGACGAGTTGGGCGTGTCAATATAGGCTCTATACCTAAACGTCCACCAGCGAAACCATGTCTATTATAATGTAGTAACGAAAATGAATAAAATCGCATGATTTATGTTGATGAATAATGAAAAGCAAACATTTTTGTGTTTGTCAACGGTTAATATAGAAATTCGAAGAAGATTATTAAAAGTGCATCTATTCTTGGAGCATGGTGAAACATGAACGGTAGACACGGTGGAAAAGAAAAAGTTGAAAGTGTCTGAGATATGGTGTTATAGGCGGATGACTAAAATAAAAGGATAGAAATGAGGAGGTATTAGAAGGAGTAGGAGAACAGATAACGAAAAGAGGTGAGATAGTATGATCGGACACTTTCTAAAAGATGAAGGGCTATACGTATACGTAAAGACATATTATTAGAAGCAGAAATAGGAGTAAGTAAGTAATGTAGAGGAAGAGTTAGACTAGATCGCTGTTCGTAAATAAGTTATGGATGTGGGATGTTCTAAAAATTGGCTCAGGATAGAAAAGAACTGGAGGTGGTCTAAAGCAGTCTTTGGGCTTTTGTTGATAATGCTAGTACCTAATTGCCAACATTTTTCGTAGTTACCGATGATATTCGCCAATTGTTTCTATAATTTTTTGTCTTGGTAACAGTAAGTTTTTATAATTTTGCCTGGATTAGTTAATTAATTTCGTAGTTTCCGTTCTTTTTTTAATGAGTTTTATATTTGAACAGCTTTCCACACTTTATACCAGCACAAATCTACGAAACGAGTGCAGACAAATTCGTTGTAGCGTTTCGTTAACTTTGAAAGAGAAGCCAGGCAATGTTAGCAAAATAACGCCGCAGGACTACCAGATAGCAGACGACGAGGTCTTTAATATTGAATTTCTGCAATTTCTCTTCCTTTTGATACTTAATTAGTCTTCTCAGCAAGCTGTGTTGCCGAAATTGCAAACATTAGGTTAAGTCTTGGTTTATAGTGTTAATATTGTAGTAGCAAAATTTCAGACTCGTTCTCTAATTTATAGCATTAGACATTTAGAATGTTACGTAAATCAATTATGAACAATAACCACATATGCAAATGAGGATAAATAGGCAGTCAACAACTGAACAAATAATAATACACTTTGTTGGTTAATGACAACAATACTTAATGGTTAAGAAATAAAAATAATTTTCTTTATTAGGCAATTTTCTAATTGAGTTTAAATAAAAAAATAAAATTAATCCATTACTTCTCACCATTATGCATGATAAGTGACCTTTCGGTAGTACATATCAAAATCGAAATTAAGGATGGTGTCATATTGGATAAAGAAGGTGTAAAAAAGAAAACGGACAGACAGACATACGAGTGATTCTATAAGGGATAAGTGATAAAAAAATATTTCATTTGATATGTCACACGACCGTTTTACAAAACTTTTTTTTTTAATTTCCTATTGGTCTCCCAAAAATGACCCCCATGTTGAAAATTAATTTATTTACGTAAATTAACGGTGACAGATGGACAGAATGACACCGAGTAATCCTATGAGGGTTCCGTTTTTCATTCGGACGTACGGAACCCTAAAAAGGTTAATACCATCCTTTAATCAACTTTAAACTAAATTAACATTCAATGTATGTAAAACTCCTTAAGTTAAACTAGGTAAATAGTAATACACTGAATTTGATATTTGCTTGTCCTCCTGCATAATAATGTCATCAATGGATATCACAAAATAATCGTCGACTCAATCCAATGTTTAATCATCATCATCGTAACGTCTTCAGACCTTCAGCCTAAACACTGATGGCATCTCCACTTTTTCTTGTCTTGAACTAATCGTCGCATTTCTCGAAAACTAAAGCCATCTATAATCATCTCTAACCATTTGAGGACAGTAATCTGTTCTGTTTCTAAGTCTCTAATTAGCTCTTCATGTCTGAGGTGCCCTACCAACCTTCACGACTACTTCTTATTTACTTCCATAACCCCTTCTGTTCTCCTACTCATTTGTAACCTTTTCTGTACTTTCTTTTCTTTTACACCACATCTACATCCTTCTAATTTTTCTCTCCCCACTGTTCACGTTTCACACCCATGCAGAGTCGTGCGTCAATACATCGTTAAAATTACGATAAAAAGAGTGTAGGCAGGTTCAATTAGTTTTTAATAAACTTAGAAACATCAGGGACAAAGTTTTGCCTGGCGCCCACTTTGAAATTATACAACCACTTTCTTATTATTAAGTGGGTGGTAGGTAATTGCATTGAAGACGAGGGTATGAGTGAGAAGTAGCAGTGGCGCTCGCTTTCAGCTCAAGTCCAGGACTCCGGAAAGCGAATAAGCAGGCTTGTTTGTGTCCGTGTTGGTTAAATGTGTAAATGGGTACATGTAAGGGTATACGTTTGTAAGTGTGTATGTTTTAGTTCGGTCGGCTGGCGTCAAGCTGAGACCGAATCGCTAAGACGTCAGGCGCAGATCCGTCACCCGTAATGTAATCTTGGATATAATAGGGCCAATGCGAACGTTGCCGTGTCATTATCCGTACAATGTGCTTTGTACTGCACTCCCGATAACAAACATTGATTTTATCGATATAACTGAATCTCCAACTACAACTGCTGTTATTACGCCACCCAATGCCACTTCACTATTAACAGACTCGTCAGTTGCAACAACATGTACTGCCACTGCTTTTACGCGACATGAAACAAACGATTGCTTATTATTAGCAGCAGGCAAATCTCCGAAGCTATCAGATCAGATTAGAAGCGTATTAATTACTAAATAAAGCTACTGATTGTGTTTGTACAGATATAAAGATAAAAATGTCCCGCCTTCTGGAAAATGACCCTCTTTCTATCTTTGGATTCTTATAGTTCGTGACGTACAGATCAAAAGTCTCAATGGGCGCTAAGTCGTAAATCTTTTTGAGATATGGTCCTTTAAATTTAAAGTTGCATTTTTTCGTAGGACTTCCGAGGGCCAAGAAGATGTGAACTACGAAGAGCGTGCCGGACGCCCGAGCCCGTCAACAACAGAAAACATTGAAGTGAAGAAAATAGTATTGGCCGATCGTCGAATCACCGTTAGAGAAGTTGCTCAGAATATAAACGTATCGATTGGCTCCTGTTATTCGATTTTTACTAATGATTTGGGCATGAGACGGGTCGCCGCAAAATTCGTACCAAAATTGCTCAATTTTGACCAAAAACAGCATGGTTATGAAAACTAAAGCTCAATCATCCCAATGGAAGCTGCAGCACGAGCCAAGACTGAAAAAAGCTCGCCAAGTTACGTCGAATGTGAAGGTTTTGCAGTTTTCTTCGATTGCACGGGCGTGGTGCGAACCAATTCGCCAGAGATGCCAGGATTTGTGGAAGAACAAAAATTGGCTTTTGCACCATGATAACGCCTTTGTTCACACATCATTGCTTGGCTCAAAACAACACATATAATAATGTCACAGCCACCGTATTCCCCAGATCTGACGCCCCCGGTGACTTTTTCTTGTTCCCGAAACTGAAAAGGCCCATGAAAGGACTACAGATTGAGGAGATAAATACGGCATCGAAGGAGTTAAAGATCGCAAAAAAAAAATTTTTGTTGTGCTTCGAGGATTGGAAAAACCGTTGGTACAAGTGTTTAATATCTAGTGGGGATTACTTTCAACGGGACAAAATAAATATTCATGAATAAATAAATAATTTTTGAAAAAACACAAAATTGGCGATACTTTTTGAGCAGACCCCGTATGTTGATGTACTGTACCTATCACCACTGATGGTAGTCCACTATACAAAAGTGTAGAATACCTTAACGTCATAGTGTAGTTATGGGGAAAGAAAGTTGCGGTGAACTCAGAGGTGAAATCATACATCTAGTCCTTATGGAAGAATGCAACTTTAAGGAACCATATCTCAAAGATAAGTCTTTACGACTTGGCGGCGCCCATTGAAACTTTTGATCAACATGTCGAGAACTACTAGAATCTTAAGTTTCAAAGAGTTTCACACAGGGCCATTTTCCGTAAGGATCTATGCGGACCAAAGTCATTCAGGACAATAAAGTTTCGATTCCGATTATAGAAAAATACTGAGAAAATTGATATTTTTGCTTTTTACAGAAAATTGAACAGGCTGAATTTCAAAATATTCTAGCAGAAGTATCAGGTCATTAGTTCTAAAGATTAGAGCAGATAAAGGAATGGCTAGCTATAATGCTAAATGGTCCCTTAATACTTTTTTAGAAACTTTTTACTTTCTACCTAAGTAGTGCAGTGTACTTCTGAGAATATTAAAGTTACTATAGAACTCGGTTGTAGATAGCACTACTCTGTCACTGATATATTTACGAGGGCGGTTCAATAAGTACCCGTGTTAGAAATTAAGACACCTTTTTTTTTTAAATTTGTTTTTTTATTTTTCAACATAGTCCTCTTTTAGAAAGATGCACTTCTCCCAACGACCCTGCCATTTTTTTTACCCCTCCAAAAAATAAGATTTGTCGAACTGCAAAATCCCCCCTGTCTCGTTTGAGCTAAATGTCTTTCCCGCTAGTCATTTCTTCATGGTAGGGAACAAGATGAAGTCGCAGGGAGTCAAATCGAGTGAGTACGGGGTGTGCGGCAGCAAATTCATAACGTAATTCATGCATTTTGGCGGCAACAACTCCTGATGAATGTGCCGGTGCGTTATCGTGTTGAAAACGCACCTTCTTTTTCGTCAAATGCGTCCGTGTCTCCTTCAATTTTTTGTCGAAGCGGTCCAATAACTCACTGTAGTATTGTCCAGTGATCGTTCTTCCTTTTCCTAAAAAATCCGTAAAATGATTTCCTCGGTAACAACGTTTGCCAGGCTTCCTGGTCGCTCCTATCAAAAACGGATCTTTGCCCACGTTTAAATTCGTTGAAGCAATATCTAACTGTGGTCGTAGATGGCGAAATGTCTCCATAAACAGTATCCAACTTTGTTTTCATCTCCTCGCATTTTTTCCCATCCAAAAACAAAAAGGGAGTTACCGAACGATACTGCTCTTTTTCCATCTTAGCGAAAATAACGAAACACGTCTCAGTCGAATGGCTGCCAAATCCAAACTAACCTATCAATCAGTCTGAAATTCGTTTTGGCGTGGTTTGATAGATGGCAGAACACGATGACAACACCAATTTCCCTCAGGAACGTCCTCCGTGTTCAAACACGGGTACTTATTGAACCGCCCTCGTAGATGTGATAACCGAGTGTCGTCTCATTAACGGAAGTTAAACAAACGGAAATAAAATGACGATAGAATATAAAACTAGCTGTATGTGCTTTATGTTTCAGAGTATTCAAATTATAACTATTAGTTTTAAATTTGTTATTCAATAAAGTTTCTTTGCAATCATGCGAACGATTGATGCTCAACGATGCGAAAGTATATAAGAAAGTTGATGGTTTCGCGCATTCAACTTTAAAATGAACTGACTACTTCCTGTTTCTTTCGTCTCTAGAGGTCGGAAGCGAGTAAATCGGAGTAGTGCTGTATACAATAATAAATGCACTACGTTGTTGATGAAATTTTATTAGAAACTGCGCTAAGCTAAGGATTTAATTAGAAACATTCAGAGCTTGTTTACTCGAAGTCTACGTGAATCAAACGTCTTCTCCGCCCCATTCTAATTACTATCCATTAAGGCAATTAACTCGCAACTCGACAACTTTAACGTTAATTTTCCATCACGTAGAGCTAGCGAAGCAGCGCGGTGCGCGGTTTTATTGCATGCACCGCTCTCTTTATAAATAAAGTTCCAGGAAAACCGTTTCTTTACAAAAGACACACTCAAGTGAAACATGCTTTAATTACTTCGTTAGAGAACCGCACCACCACTACCAACATTCTGGGCGGATTCTGGTCAATTCTATTCCGCCCAAACACATTAGCGAAACACTTTACCATCATACTTTTAACACCTAGGTAGGTATATGTATATATAAAAGAATCGCATTTCTATTAGTAGATTTCTTATTTGTAATGGAAATCAGTACGGTTTTCTGTTTCTTTTTTCCAAATGTCATACGTATGAAATAAGCAATTAAGTTCCTTCTTAATCAATGGACATGCACCTCCACTCTTTCCTGTCCGGAGGTAATCTTTGAATTTCCCGAAAACTAGAGCAACCCACATCCTTAACTATATGCGAACAGTAATCTAATTTAGGTCTGGCTCTACTCCTAACTCCCGTTTCTGCCTCTAATATGTCTCTGACTAGACCTTCATACCTCAGAAGGTGTTCTACCGACCTATCTCGCCTATTTCTTATTGACTTCCATATTAGAGTCTTCTGTTCTCCTATTCTTTCAAGTATCTCTTCATTTCTAATCTTCTTTATCCACGGTATCCTCATCATTCGCCTGTAACACCATATTTCGAACGCTTCTAACTTTTTCTTTTCCGCCGCACCCACTGTCCATGTTTCGCACCCGTACAGCGTTGTACTCCAAACATACACCTTTAACCAGAGCCGGGCAAACTCGGCTCTTTTGACTCCCGAGAGCTCCTCAGGTATAGCGAAGGAGCTCCTCATTGATCCTGCGAGTGCGAGTGAGATGATTCTTTCCTTTTCTTATCCCTTCCATTTCGTAGGTGAGTCCCCTCTTCCATAGCCAAACCCAATACTATTGCGAACAAAAATTTTCCTAGGTATTATTTAAGTTGTGAGAGAGGCTTCGTTTGTCTACGGGATGAAGGGGAGTGGAAGGGAGAAGAAAAAGAGAAAGCAATATGGGTCATTACTGCTTACTTTCTCGAACTAATTGAAGGGTATGGAGTGACTCAAACTAACCTCAAGTAGCGGCTCCTACGAAATTAAAGTTTGTCCGGCTTTGCCTTTAACAACCTTTTTTGAATTTCCAAATTTACCGTTCGCGAGCATAGAAGTGACTTCTTTTAATTTCATTTTAATAAAATTATTTCACATATATTTTCTTTTTCTCGTGATGATATCAACAATAGATTTTGGTAAGTTTTCGGACTTTCGCATGGATTTGGATGATGTAAGAATGAAGTACCTTTAGAAAAGTATAGGACCTTTTGTATATTATTATTATCGGTATATTATAGTCGCGTCCTTTCAAGGCATCTTACCTTACTTAGTGTAGAATTACTTGCTACTGAGATACTGGCATCGGTCCTTTGTGCCCTTTCTACCGCGGATGTCGGACGACAAGGGCCCGCTCACAGCCACCTTGAGATCCCCATTCAGCCATCATGACCAACAATGGTGTACGTGTCTCACGTAATAATAAGCTCTGTTTGAAAGATTTTAATTTAATTTACGAAAGGGAAAATGGGGCCTGCCAACTTGACAATAGTCGAATTACCGTTATTAATTACAGAGAGGTGTTCACAGGGAACTTGAAGAGGAAGTTGTATGTTTTCTATGGGCGTGGAGAGTTTATAAACCTATGTAGGTACCTACCAGTCGTAAATAAATTCGTTCGTTCAATTTGCATGCCTGTGAAAAATCGTATGAGCAGGGAACTTTTCATTTGCCGGAAGCTTCATCTAATGCAGCTCATTAGGCCCCGTTACGGACTACTACCGGAGTTAACACTGCAATGGGGAAACTTGGTTATAACCACCGATTTATTTTACGTAGGTACTTCGCAGTCAGCGGCAAAACAAACTAATTTCGAATAAACAAGTTTTAAATCGATACCTTTAAGGAATAAAAAAATACGGACAAGTTTGAGTAAAACTCACAGTGTAGGTAATAAAGGTTCCTTGCCCTTTTATTAACATAGAACCTTGAAGTAATTTTCTATTAAATTTCAACTATACATAGTTGTAATTAGTATAAATAACATTTCAGCGAAATAAGTACAGTGTAAACTCTATATAACGACACTTAAGGGACTGAACATTTTTCAGCGTTATAAAGAGTGGTCGTTAAATGGAGAGAAATAAAAGATATTATTTTATTATTCTATAATAATATGCATTTACCAATATAGTACACATTTTGCACACGAACATTATTATTCATACATTGCGTATAGCCTGTTATCTTCGTCTGATGTTTTTTGCTGCTCCAATATTTTAATTGTATTTTGTTACGTATCTTACTCATATCTTGAGATACTGCTGGATCAATTTGATTATATAAAAAGTATTTTTTTAATAGTTTCGCTGCATCAAGTGCTTGTTTGATGCTTGGTGGAGGGACAGGATCGTCTTCTTCAACAACGTACACAGCTGCAGTTCTTATCTATTTCGGCAACTTAGAAAGTACTGCTCAATGATTTATAATGCCGCATTGTTGTCGTTAAATAGAGTGAGCGTGACGCTATATAGAGTGTAATATTGTATAGAAAACAATGTAAACCAACCAAAGTCAAGCAATTTCGACGTTTTAAGGAGTTTGTCGTTAAATCGAGTGACGTTATAAAGAGTTTACACTGTATATCAAATTGAAAGAAATTAAGCTCTTCACTTTGTAGTTCCAATGATGAATGATTTTTAATTCAGTTTCCATTTTCTCAAAGCCAATACCGAGGTCCCGAAGAATTTATTTCCTGAACTAATACGAACGTTTCACTTTTTCGTGTTATGGTTATATCACACATGCTGGATCAATAAAAGAGTCAATTATTGACTAATAAAACCAAAAGACAAAACGTTGGTGTTAGTTCTGGAAATAATTTCTTCTCCGTCCCTATACTATCTTTGATTCTGCATACGTATGAGTAGTAGTTTGAAGTTCTTTTGGTGATTTTGATGTCTTGAAGTTTATTAGACCTCAATTATTAGATAGGTATGTGTAGATACTGTTTTTATAATAGAAAAAATTTAATTGATGGGATATTTTTGAAAATAATATCTACGCTGTTAGCTGTCCACTGTGTACCGAATAAAATAATGTCACTGGGGGTTGTTTCTTTGGATGTATTTTTTGTCATAAAATTCGAATAATAGTATATGAATTTTTATGAAAATGACTTGCAGAAGCAGATCAAAACAATATCAGCAACATGAACATCACCAACAATGCTGACGAGTGAAGATTTTTAGGAAGTATTCTTTTTTCTTGAACTCGAGAATCCTAACAAATTTTAATAGAATGCTCATTGTTCTAAGGAGTAACTGGAGAGAAGACAGTATGTGCGGAGCCGGAATCAGCGTTAGTCACAATCCAACACCGATAAAATGAGCATTATCTAGTTCCATATGGTAATGATTTTTAATTACAATTAATGAAACACAAAAGTCATTGAACCACGTATCAAATCGTGAGTTTAAAGTCACTTTTATAATAGTATACGAACTAATCAAGGAATTAATTACTATTCAAATCTTTATTCTGACTATAATAATGGCGAAATTATATACAGATATCAATGAGATCTGCAAATGAGTTTTTCTCTTTAGAGAATGCCTTGAATTTATTATTATATGCTATTTACAGTTTGGGATATATATGGCCGGTCATATTTACCTATTTTTACCGATACGATAATTTAGGCAAGTGTAATAAAAGTAGTGTTGGATTTATATGTATTTATTCTAGGCCATTAGTATCGTAGGCACCTAAACATATACCGAGTAAATTCGTCGTTTGTTAGCGTGCACCGATTGTTATTCGACAAACAAACGGTACATTGTAACTAGTTTTAAACAATCGCAGGGTGCGTTAGGGGGTTCACGCGACTGCCACGCGTCGGCGCAAATTACACGTCGCGGGACTGATTAGCTTGGCCTTAACAAAGGAGGCCGTGGTGACGTTGATGTGTGTAGCTACCAATTTATTAGTAGGGTTGATGTTTGCTAGACCACCGTGTCCGTTGCCTGTCACTCCCACAATAAGCTCGCGGAAATAAGTACCATTAACTTCGTAAGCTGCATANTGGGATATTTTTGAAAATAATATCTACGCTGTTAGCTGTCCACTGTGTACCGAATAAAATAATGTCACTGGGGGTTGTTTCTTTGGATGTATTTTTTGTCATAAAATTCGAATAATAGTATATGAATTTTTATGAAAATGACTTGCAGAAGCAGATCAAAACAATATCAGCAACATGAACATCACCAACAATGCTGACGAGTGAAGATTTTTAGGAAGTATTCTTTTTTCTTGAACTCGAGAATCCTAACAAATTTTAATAGAATGCTCATTGTTCTAAGGAGTAACTGGAGAGAAGACAGTATGTGCGGAGCCGGAATCAGCGTTAGTCACAATCCAACACCGATAAAATGAGCATTATCTAGTTCCATATGGTAATGATTTTTAATTACAATTAATGAAACACAAAAGTCATTGAACCACGTATCAAATCGTGAGTTTAAAGTCACTTTTATAATAGTATACGAACTAATCAAGGAATTAATTACTATTCAAATCTTTATTCTGACTATAATAATGGCGAAATTATATACAGATATCAATGAGATCTGCAAATGAGTTTTTCTCTTTAGAGAATGCCTTGAATTTATTATTATATGCTATTTACAGTTTGGGATATATATGGCCGGTCATATTTACCTATTTTTACCGATACGATAATTTAGGCAAGTGTAATAAAAGTAGTGTTGGATTTATATGTATTTATTCTAGGCCATTAGTATCGTAGGCACCTAAACATATACCGAGTAAATTCGTCGTTTGTTAGCGTGCACCGATTGTTATTCGACAAACAAACGGTACATTGTAACTAGTTTTAAACAATCGCAGGGTGCGTTAGGGGGTTCACGCGACTGCCACGCGTCGGCGCAAATTACACGTCGCGGGACTGATTAGCTTGGCCTTAACAAAGGAGGCCGTGGTGACGTTGATGTGTGTAGCTACCAATTTATTAGTAGGGTTGATGTTTGCTAGACCACCGTGTCCGTTGCCTGTCACTCCCACAATAAGCTCGCGGAAATAAGTACCATTAACTTCGTAAGCTGCATAAAAACATGCTGTTAGGCAAAAAGCTCAAATTGGTTGCCGTTTTTTGTTCTTCTTTTTCTTTCGTTTTTTTGTCGACGTTCGCACCACGAATGTTAGCACGTTTCTATGGCTGACCATTAGTTGAGGGTTGAGATGGATAACTAACGTATTTACATACCGATTAGTCCGTATCGATTATACTTTAAATAGTTACTAGAGATAAAAATTACTTGTTGATAAGAAATACATAAGGGAATTGTACGAACTTATAAAAAAACGGACAGACAGACATACGAGTGATTCTCTAAGAGTTCCGTTTTTCATTACCCTAACCCGAGAACCAACTTAACATTTTAGTTGAAAAAAAAAACATGTTCTCCCACACATTCAAACTGCAAATGTAAATTTGTATGCACGATATGGTTATTAAAAGATTTATCACGTTGTGATCAGACCATAGACTTTTTATTAATTTTCCTGTAATCTATCTACAAGAAATAAACTATTATCTGTATTTTTCAAAACTTTAGGAAAAGTAGTTTTAAAGATTAAAGGGGGAGAGACGAGTATAGTAATTTTTCATCTAGCAAGTTTAAAACTATTTATTTTAAAATCATAAAAAATTTATTTGAGACCCTTACAACAAGCCCTTTCTTTTGATATGCTACACGGTACAGTTTGTAAAACTGTTTTTTTTTTTAATTTCCTATTGGCCCCCTAAGATTGACCCCATGTTCAAAATTAATCTATTTATGTTATGTGTCTGTGTTTGGGTCACAGAAATTTATATGTGAACGAACTAAATTTCAACTTAATCAGTCCAGTAGATTCGGAGCAAATTGACTGAGACAGACGGACAGACAAACTCACGAATAATCCAATATAAGGATTTTGTTTTTCATTCGGACATACGGAACTTTAAAAAAATACTCTCATTTAGTGTTGATGAAGATAAAAAGTGCAAAACTTCAAGCTTCATGACTCAGCAATTCGGACTGTGTCTTGATCGATACGTCTAATTTTGAAGCCTTTTTTCACTCTTTTAGAAACTGAATTTAAAAAAATTCTATCTTAATCTTCGCCCATTTTGTGTAAAGAAGTTTGTGCAAAATTTCAAGTCGCTAGACCTCTGGATCCAGGTGTTTGTACTGTGCATTGATGACAGCGCCTTCTAGTGTGAAAACTGTGACAATTTTTAGATATTAGAAACTAGACAAATGGCTAAAATGCAGGAATACCTATTTCTCGATTATTTATTTTCTTTTGAAATCCCTTTCCCTAAAATTAAAAGAAAAAGCGATTTGACCACAATCCCCACATCTACATTATTGAAAAGTCCTTAATTTTGGCTGTTCAATTGGGAGCAATATTTGAATGGTACAGCAATAGATAATAAAAAAGTTTCGTGCGCTCAATTTTTCTTATTTATTCGCCTCTTAAACACGAAGAATTAAAGAGGACTTCACGAGCAATAAGTTGTGGATCGAAGAGCCGCGGCTCTCCGGTTCAATGCGCAAACACCCCAACGAACGAACGAACGTTCCAAGTTGATCGCAGGCGGGAGGCGACGTCGACGTTCCCCGACGCTAACGTCGGCGGCAACAACGAACAACGCAAAGCATTCAGGGGATGCACACAATTTGCTACATAATAGAGCTAACAGAAATCTTTTGTACGACTAACACTCCATAAAAGGGGTTATTGTGTTAATAGTGTTCCATACACAAAAGGTGTTTCGGCACTTGAGAGATTTTTACTATCTCCCTCTCCCTGTCTCTCTCGATGTCGATTCTCTTTCAAAGCACCGTGCAGAAACGACTTAATGCAATAATGATTGCTTTTTGTACCGCGTTTCAAGTACCTAAAGGCTGAAAAATCATTCGACTGCAATGTTTTGGATCACTGATTACTTAAGAGTTTTTATATGATTATTCAATACGGTAAAATTTATATGTACATGAATTATCTATTATCTAAATCTCTCTAGATAAAACGAAATCACAAACGCGTAACTGGTGAGTTGTATTCTATACGGTTGTAATGTGAATTGACTAGATATCGATAAATAAGGTTCAAAACTATAAACATGAAGAAGAATAATCTTTTGCTTTTAATTTTTTATCAAAAACTTGATTTTTATTTTGGCATTAATATCCGTTTTTATGTTTTTAATTTTCTATATTTACTGTTTCTGCCAGGGAAAATTTTGTCATTTTTTACATTTTTTTTATTCCGTCTGTAAACTAAATACTGTTTTAAATACTTTTGGGTTTGAATATTGCTAGGTGTTTATACTTTGTTACTACCTACATTTAGGAAGGCAGGCAATTTTCATTTATTGACTTATTTATAAGTACTAAAATAATTTTAGATATATAATTATAAACAGTTAGGTAATGCTGAGTGAAACAAATTTTGAATTTTAATTATTATAATTGAGTAAATCAGATAAGCAAGGTGGGATATAAGTAGTAGTTATTACTATTGCAAGGTGTTATACCTTGTGCAATATCATGACTTTAATAATTACTGAAAATTAAGGCAATTAACATTGCGTTTATCTCATTATTTTTACATTTTTTATTTTTTTATAAGATATAACAAAAAAATCAATTTTCTACATATGCCTCATCACCATAAGGTCGTCAGTCCTAAGACTGGTTGAACACGTACCTCCACTCTTTCCTATCCTGAGCTAAACATCGCATTCCCCTAAAACTAGAACAACCCACATCCTTAACTATTTATCTAATCTAGGTCTACCTCTAACCCTCCTAATCCTGTTTGTGCCTCTAATATGTCTCTGACTAGACCTTCATGCTTAAGAAGGTGTCCTAACAACCTATCTCGCCCTTTTCTTATTGACTTNTAACTCCTGTTTCTGCCTCTAATATGTCTCTGACTAGACCTTCATGCTTAAGAAGGTGTCCTAACAACCTATCTCGCCCTTTTCTTATTGACTTCCATAGAGTACTCTGTTCTCCTACTCTTTCTAATACCTCTTCATTTCTAACCTTCTCTATCCACGGTATCCTCATCATTCGCCTGTAACACCACATTTCGAACGCTTCTAACCTTATCTTCTCCGCCGCGCCCACTGTCCATGTTTCGCACCCGTACAACTCCGCGCTTTATATCCCTACTTCGCCTTCCGTCCTGAATTATCTAACTTCCTAGATATCTAAAATCAGCCACTTTCTTCCCTTGCATACCAGTATTTTTGTTTTAATTTTATTTATTTTCATACAGTACTGTTTTGTCGGTACCGCTTCCATTTTATTTAACGCTATCTCCTTGCTAGATGCTAATAGTGCTATATATTCTGCAAATCTAAGCATACTAATCTTTTGCCCCTATATATCAATCCCTACAGTTGTACTGTCTTTAATGATGTTGATCGCGTCTTCAATGTATAGATTAAAAAGTAGCGGTGACAGTGTCCATCCCTGTCTGACTCCCTTCCTAATATTTACTTCTCTACGTTGCAACCCTAGCTCTATAACTGCCTAATTGTTCTTTATACAAACTATACCGTTTTTCTTATTTTTTTAAAACAAGTTTTTCTTTAAATTATGTGCCTACTTTTAAAACTAATAAAATACGTGGGATTATTGTGTCTCCACTGAAATACGTACAGAAGCATAAGCTATTTGCACATACCGCGTAGGTATATCTATTAGGTATCTACATTTTGGCTTGATCACAGACCGCGGGTTTGATCAATATATTGTAATATGGAGTTAGTTGAATGACGACGGCGGACGTTTAGCTTTGGCTGGGTTTTCTGTTTGTTTCGTGAGTCAAAGTGGTAGATGGTAATCGGTTCAATGGAAAAAGTAAATTGATTGCCCGGTGTGGGAAGTAACCGCTTCATATTATTTCCTGTTCATGTAACGCATTTCATTAAGTATGAATAAGTTTGAAGGTAAAAATTGACAGTTTTACATATAGGTACATAACACGATCGCAGCATTAGTCATACAAATCAAATTGATGCGAATATACAACAATGGCACATTATTTGTATTATGTACACACGTAATATTTTTGGAAACTTTTTTTTAAAAAGCGTATCTATATCTCTTGCATGATGGATTTTGGCTTAAGGTTATCTTTTACATTGACGTAATCGTATCTGAATTCATTTCTATTAGCAAAACTGGAAATGGCAATTTCAACTCTTAATAGAAAACACCACAAATGGCGTGGCAAACGCCATCTGTAGTACGATGCTATATTATCGATGCAGTTTCGACAGAATACAGACCACTTCGAATTATTTTATCCAACTCTTAATGATTGCATTATCTATAGGTAGATATAGATATGTTACCGGAAATGTATGAAATCCGCCATTGTATACAATTCCTAGGCAATGTATGTAATTCCTAATATCACTCGGAAATGTTTGAAATAAATTATATTAGACACATTTCCTAAATAGCAATCGGAAATGTATTACAGGCAATACTAAATAGGTAATAATACGGCAAGCTATTGGGAGATGTACATATATCCATTGGTCACGTCATTATTTGGTTAGGGAGATTTATGACAGACTGAAGATTTTCTAATGCCTCTGCCCGCCAAAGGCAGGCTGATATGTTAGATGTTAGAATCGTGTGATAAGGTTATCTTTATTGTAGAGGTGGTAATGTTGATCATTTTCATATACATATGTTCGGCGCGGAGATCATAATGAAGCATACTTTTCGAAGACATTATTGCAACATATCAGCCCGCCTCCGGCAGGCAGAGACTAGTGTACGACCGAAAGTTCGGTTTCGGTTTCGGTCGAATTTCGGCAAAAAAACGAGTTTCGGTTTCGGCGGCAAACCTGCCGAAACTACGACTGAAACCGAAACTGCGTTCGGGAGTTCTCGCGCTCTGCTCGGTCATATTCGGCGCGTTAAATTCCATCCAAGCGAACTATACTATACTTACTCAAATAAACATCTCACCTATTTTAAGTATTTTTACGGCGCAATTAAAGTATTTCCTTAAATGAGGGGTTGTTATGTTGATTTTGATTTGATTATCAATAAGTGAAAATGTCAAAGACTGCAGAGCTATGTGATTTAAAGATAAAAAAATAAAACTGACTGATTATAATAACATTTTCTTTATTTTTCTCTCAAAACATGATCCTTATAAGGAAGTTTCGGTTTCGGTTTCGGTTTCGGCCGAAACTGAGACCGTTGCCGAAATTCGGTTTCGGTTTCGTTCGTAAAACCAGTTTCGGTCGGACACTAGCAGAGACATTAAAAAAAATCCAGTCTGTCATAAATCTACCTATTAACCATACAATAACGTTACTAATGTATACACATCTCCAAACCTAACCCAACCAAAGAATAACGCATATACATGAGGCGTTCGCACTAGAACCCCGTAAACACAGATTTCAATACAATTCCTAGGAAATGTATACATTTCCCAGGATATACGTGTATTAAAAAATTTTTTAAACAATATTTTATAGGTTTCCTAAATGTCCCCGGAATTGTATACAATTCCTAGATTTCATACATTTCCGGTAACATATATATAAAATGTGTAGGTAAAAGGTGAAGATGTTAGTTGTCGATATTGGTTGGCCATGGTGTAGTCGATATAGGAAGTGTATACTGAATAGAATGCGAAATGGTCTTGGGCAAAAACGTCAAGGATTGGCAGGCACCGCTGACGTCGCGACGCTTGCCTCTACAACGACGTCTGCTTTATATAAGTGTGGGAACGGGTGCAGGCGAACGCGTCCAAGTGGAAAATTCGTTTGTCGACGAAAATGGAGCCGGTTTTTCTGAAGACAAACGATGTGGGGAGATGATGTGGTTTCATTCTAATGCGATGTTCCTTTGCCGGAAAATTCACAAGTTCCTGCGAATATTAGACCGAATTTAGACGATGGAAGCTGACGTACACACACGTTTTATTTCAGACTATGCTCATTCGAATCCAGCCGATGGAAATCCAATAAAACTTCGTGACGACGTTTAAGAAACGTATTTTACCTGATGCACGTCTCTGAAAATCTTATTGCAGACGACACCTTACTTACATATTATGGTAAAAAGTGTACTTTGGATCTTATTTTCGTATGAATTTAATATTTTATTACGCATGAAAAAAATATTAAAAAATAAACTGGCATTCGTATGTAACGAGCGGAATCTGTAGAGATAAAGTCTTGAGGAACGTTTTGTTTATTTATTCTTGTTGAATTCACAAAAAAAATACTAATACTAATAAAAATAAGTATAAAAAAGAACTGGTAGTAGTGAGCGCTTGTGTATATGTTCGATTATAACGAACTGTTTTAGGATTTGTATCTATACCAGATGCCTCAGATGATACCAGATAAAGAAATTGGGAAAGAAACAGGAACATTAGGTAAATATGAGAGTCTTGAAGAGAAGCAATGATTTTCATAAAATGCTGGTAGACAATGAGAAATTAAACGAATGTAACTTGCGCCGAAAGGTAAAACACTTTAGATTTCACATCAAACGTCAGCATATTTCTGTTTTATTTATGAAAATGTACCGAATAATATCAAATCGATTGGTTTTTTCTTGAATGTCCGTAACTGCATTTGACATTTAAAGGTAGTAATGGGTATTCGTGCCTACTTGTCCTATTTTTTATTAACTTACATAGAGTCCTCTATTCTCCTATTCTTTCTAATACCTCTTCATTTCTAACCTTCTCTATCCACAGTATTCTCATCATTCGACGGTAACACCACGTTTCGAACGCTACTAACCTTTTCTTTTCCGCCGCGCCCACCGTCCATATTTCGCACCCGTACAGTACCGCGCTCCAAACAAACACCTTTGACAATCTTTTTCGAATTTCTAAATTAATCGTTCGCGAGCATAGACGTGACTTCTTTTTATTGAAGGCTACTTAATCTGCGCTATCCTCTGATTTATATTCCTACTACTCCTTCCGTCCTGACTTATCTGACTTCCTAGATACCTAAAATCAGCCACTTCTTCTAATCTTTCGTCTTCTATCTTTACATTCGCTCTTTCCCTACTTTTTCTTTCCTTGCATACCAATATGTATATGGCACATACTTATCTTAAATTATTATCCTTATTTTTTGGAACAGTTTCCGTTATATCCTATCGATAATTGATCGGGGCGAATAACTATTAAAATAATCATCGGAGAAATTCAGCGAGCTTCATTTACTTTATTACACTAATCGTAAGGCATAAATACATAATCTGCATATGCTGTATAGGTCATTTTGCACGGTGTAATAATCTAGTAATCCACTGGATACTTTTTTGTGAGAATTCCTAGAGTGGAGTTAATTATGTGAAACTGTACCGCATTATTACACTGTCACGGATCATTGTTATGATTCACAATTTTACTGGGGAGCCTTAGCAAGGAAAAAAAGGCAATGTGAATTTGCACAGCTGTCAGTTGCAAGCGCTATTAGTGTTATGTAAGAACCGTTAAATTTCTGATTGCCGCATTCAACAGGCGCCTCAGATCCGATATCAATAAATTAATTATAGTTATATGAACAATGCATAGTGTCGAAAATATGCTTTTCTCAAAATTAAATTAGTATCTATGACATTGTACCGTTTTACAAAACATAAGTTAAAAATTTATTTAGAGTTGCTGCTATTAAAGGTATCAGATGACAAACAATTGCTTGAACACATATTGTTTAATTGTATATTCTTTTTTTCAAATTTTACAATTAAAAGTTCTTTTGANAATTGACTTTTTTCTTAAAAAGTATTTTTTGTGTCCTTACGATTTTTTTATATGCTTCAAACCTATATAAATTATGACCTCGATATCTAAACATGAAATAATCACCGTTGGTCAAGTCGAAATGGCTTTACAAATTGTTTGATCAAACCAAGTTTAATGTAAACTGGTGGAAGCAATACTTTTTCTTTCAAACTCGTATTGATGACATTTTTCACCCCGAGTTCCAACTGCATTCTAATTTTGACAGAAATACCTAATAACAATGATTTTGATTTACCATAAGTCCACTGTCTTAACACTTCAACACATAACCGGCATATTTTATGTAACCCAATGGTGACAACTTCATTCTGAAGAAAGATTAATAAGCATTTTTTACGAAGTCTGTTATATTCAATATTTGCTTAACTATTGTATATTGTCCGCAAATGTAAAAAAATACATTTGAATTAGTATCTATGACATTGTACCGTTTTACAAAACATAAGTTAAAAATTTATTTAGAGTTGCTGCTATTAAAGGTATCAGATGACAAACAATTGCTTGAACACATATTGTTTAATTGTATATTCTTTTTTTCAAATTTTACAATTAAAAGTTCTTTTGAAAATGTTTTTGATCTTATAGTAGAATGAAGATTTGGGCTATAGGGCCGTGGTCTAAGTGAATTATTCTGTCCAGACGTTTCGTCAGCTACTGCGGCTGACATCCTCAGTGGTAGTGCTGCGTTGACAACGAGTCAGCCGCAGTAGCTGACGAAACGTCTGGACAGAATAGTTCACTTAGACCACGGCCCTATAGGCCGAATCTTTATTCTACTATGGATTCCGGCCGTGAAAGCCTTTGTTCTTATATTGTTTTTGATTTTCTTTGTGAAAGTCCACAGAATTTGTGTCAAACAAGGTAAAACAGAGAGAAGTATTCTCAATGCAAGTCATTATTTTAGGAATGCTAAAAAGTGACTTGCATCTATATGTTAGTTGCTAAAATGTAAGACCAAGACAAAGACAAGACTGTCTTTATACTACCTAGACCAAGACCGAACGAACAGGACCAGGACTAAAACTAAGATCGAATATGTAAGACCAACACCAAATACGCAAAAGTAAACGAAAAATTATTACTTCCGGTGGTTTATGAGTTAAACTATTTGAAGCAACTTTAATATATATTATTTTGTAAGAACACTTTTAGTATTTGAAATTTTCAGTTAGCTTTACTAGATTTTAACACTAAATATAGAAAAAATACAACGTGTAATTATACAACACGCTACTGAAGTGAAACTTCTTCAAACATACATACATACCGGGATAGGGGTTAAGGAATTGGTTTAATGGTATTATTTGTACGCTATGAATTTAAATTTTACACTGTACATGCCGGAGTTGCCTGTAACGAACGTTGCATTGAAGCGCGCTTACGGCTCAAGCGATCCCCACTACGAACTCGACTACGTGGCTGAGTAGAGGGGGGCATCCGCTGCATGATTTCGTTACATAGCAACTCACATGAAACGAACTTACCCTACCGTGCGTAAAGAAGTTTCACTTCAAAAAGAAACTTCACCTGTCCTTTGTTCCTATATCTGGATAAGATGATTAAAATATAGACTGAAACAAATTTTTTTTTCGATATTTTTTCTTCTTTCAAGTACCTTGTACTATTTTGTTCACTAAAAGGTCAATTATTAAGTTGCAGGACGTGTTAATTTGTGCAATGAAGGAAGGGTAAGTTTTACAGTTTTCATAGCAGTCAAAACTATCGACAGTTTGTTCTTTAAAAGTCATGACAAGCTCGAACGTATAAGATACAATTTCAGCATGTAAGACAATTATTGTGTTGATAAATAGAAAAGTTTATGCTTAGAAGGATTATTAAGAAAACGTATCAGATTCAACGAGCAAGACGAAGACTTAACACCCACGACCAACACCAAGAGCAAGTCTAGAAGTATTTATACAAAGACAGTCTTCGTCTTGAGCTTGCTTTGCTCATCATTAACTCCCTCTACAATTCTTTTTTTACATAAGTTTCTTTTTTAATAGGTATATGTTCCCTGATTTTTATTTATAGTTTGGTTTGTAGTCAATATAGTTACCCACTTTAGTAGAAGCAGTGAAATGTTGTTAATTTCAAATTGTTGTGTAAAGGTAAAAAAAGTTTGTTTCTATTCTGGTTAGTGCGTCAACTTCTTTGCTTTTCTAGTAATTGCTTTTGGTTATTTTGCTGCACAGCAATCGAATTACAGCTCATAAATGGCAAAGTGCTTTCCATCCTCAAATGTAAATTTTAATCTAGTTAAAGCCGGGGCCTAGCGCGCTTAAATTATCAATGGTTAATTAATCTTCAATTTATTCACTTTGTGTAATGAATTTAACACTCAATTTAGCGGTTATTAATCAAAGTTGTAATGAAGGCTGTTAGGAACACTAATCAACGCGTATAGAGAAAACGGGCGGGCGGTGAATCTTAACCCTAAAACCACGTTATTCCTCCTCTCACTCAATGCACTTCGTGAACATAACACTCACTCCATCACCGCCTCTAAACCGACCTCTGTTCTCGAACATCTGCTCGATCTCACAGCTAAATCTAAAATTCGGGCGTAATTTAATTTTCGAGATACAACCGAGTCAGAAACTCCAATTAAAATTTTGAACTGTGACCTCGACATTTGATCGATCCTACTATTACTTCTTAAAAATATAAAAAAAAAGGATGATGATGTCATATACCTATCTACACGTGGTAAAAGCTATAAGTACCTACTTCTTTTTATTATTTACTTAGACGATAGGTTAATAATTTAATAAATAACACAGGTCTGCGAAATTTTTTTTTTGAAAAGTTTTTTTCTTAAATTGTTAATATTTGTCGTAATTGTCTTAAAAGTAATAGAAAACGATATTCATATGGTTTATCGCATGAAAAAAATATTAAAAAATAAACTGGCATTCGTATGTAACGAGCGGAATCTGTAGAGATAAAGTCTTGAGGAACGTTTTGTTTATTTATTCTTGTTGAATTCACAAAAAAAATACTAATACTAATAAAAATAAGTATAAAAAAGAACTGGTAGTAGTGAGCGCTTGTGTATATGTTCGATTATAACGAACTGTTTTAGGATTTGTATCTATACCAGATGCCTCAGATGATACCAGATAAAGAAATTGGGAAAGAAACAGGAACATTAGGTAAATATGAGAGTCTTGAAGAGAAGCAATGATTTTCATAAAATGCTGGTAGACAATGAGAAATTAAACGAATGTAACTTGCGCCGAAAGGTAAAACACTTTAGATTTCACATCAAACGTCAGCATATTTCTGTTTTATTTATGAAAATGTACCGAATAATATCAAATCGATTGGTTTTTTCTTGAATGTCCGTAACTGCATTTGACATTTAAAGGTAGTAATGGGTATTCGTGCCTACTTGTCCTATTTTTTATTAACTTACATAGAGT
>NW_020439271.1:167997-169116 GCF_000699045.2 Agrilus planipennis
AGGAGATCGGGCTGAAACTATAGCTACAAGCTATCCAAGGATGGTACTATAGAATGTCACCTCAAGGTAGGCCTAGTGGCGTCATCTCTTGGTTAGGCCGGAAACTTATCAATCCACCCTCGTATATATATACATATATTAATCTACATACAAAAAAAATGTGACGTGATACGTTAAAACAAAGTTTGTGTTTGTAAATTATAAACCAACATTTACATGCTTAAGATAAATTTATACAAAAAATTTTTTTATCGCAGGCCTGTGTAATTAAAGCAGTCCTTTTCGACTACTGTTTAGTTGACATATCGCAATATCCGTCGCATGCTGCGATTAAAGTTGCATTCTTAAAGTTTACTGCTCAGAAGAGTGGAATTATAAAAATTATAACTAATATTCACAAATAGGAAAATATGCATGTTTATATATTTTTATAATAAAAAATTGAATAAAACAATCTCAGGAATGAATTAGACTTGCCCACCGAGATAAATTCAAAAGCGGATCCTGAAGTCATTTTTAAGAGGGATTAACTTTTTCATTTCATTAATATGACTGACTTAATGTTGAAATTGACAGATTACTTAACAATTTAATGTTTTTATGAAGGAAGTTTTTATTTGATTTACTATTACAACCCTTAACTGCTTTTAAAATTAGTATGAGTAGGAAAACCGACAATTTATGCTGAAATTCGACGAAAATTGATTTAATTTTAAGTAAAGAATCTAACGTGTTAGAAGCATGCAATACAACCTTATAATAATTAAGATTTCAACTAGTGTCGATTAGTAGACATTTCACAAAGAAAAATGAGTCTAGTCTACTTTACTTACTCAAATAAACATCTCACCTATTTTAAGTATTTTTAAGGCGCAATTAAAGTATTTCCTTAAATGAGGGGTTAACCAAGAGATGACGCCACTAGGCCTACCTTGAGGTGACATTCTATAGTACCATCCTTGGATAGCTTGTAGCTATAGTTTCAGCCCGATCTCCTTGCTAGTGTAGGTTTGACAGCACGCTGAACAAGACGCCTCTGTGGTTTTCGTAAAAATGGAAAAGCAGGAAAATCGTGCTGTCATCAAATACTTTTATTTGAAGGGGTTAACGCCGAAGGAA
>NW_020439271.1:174054-177293 GCF_000699045.2 Agrilus planipennis
CTGTGTTTGAAAGTAAAATCAAAATCTTCAAAAGCAACTTCTTGCTTTTATCCACTTATAAAATAAGCTTTTAGGAATATAATAGCACTAATCGCATCATTTCGACAATCGGTATTGTATTTTCGATGTAGGAAGTTTTCTCTCAAAGAGAAAACATTCGTTTTTACGCCTTTATAATACAAGAATTCTAAATTTGACGTTCGTTCGCTAGAACGTTGAAGAAGTTAAAAATCCTTTTTTGATACATAAATCTTCTAATAAAGTGAGACCCGTCAATAGTGAAGTAGCGACGTCCAGACCACCTCTGAAACAGACAACCCCGAAACGACACCCCCAAATCTTTTAATATTTCGATTAATAATTACAATTTGAATGAGATTGGAAGCTCATAGTACGCCCTTAGCAAATAGGAATATTTTTTCACTCTGTAAAAGAGTTTTATGTCATTCAAATCCATATGTATGTTGCCGTATATTATATACCACGTGTTGAATTTGTAAGCATTTAGGTATCTTTTTTGCATGTTTTTATATTGTTTTATTTGAAACGAGTGGTGTCGAGATCAAAGGCAAAGTGCCGCATTAAGGGCTGCTGATGTTTAGCCTAACAGGTTTAATCTCTTCTGTTTGTCTGTCTATTACTTGCTCACTGATCCCTATTTTTAAATATTTAATCTACGCCCCTGATAGGAACACTAAAGAAAGAGGGCTGCAATCTTTATACCTAAAACTGTCTACTTTTTCCACCGCGCATCCACGCCATTTTAAAATTTCCGCCAGCTTCCAGCGTCAGGCCTGTATGACATCTTAACTATAATTTACTTTATTTTAAATTTTTTCAGTATTTTTCATTTTTTTTTAATTGTACAGAAGACTAATATGATAAAAAAAAATGAAGACGAAAAACTAGTCGTTCCTTTTCGATATCTCGGAAATAAAGTAAGATGTCAGCAAAGTGATTAGAGATTTTTGCAGCTTATACAATTCGTACCTTAACAAATTCATACAATTATTTTGTTATTCATAAAAACAATTGAATGAAAGCGCCAACTAAACAAACCTTGGTTTTTCATAAAATGAAGTGTTAAAAAAAATTTAGGGAAATTAAATTGAGTATCATGATTTTTGTAAAAATATAGTTCCGAGAAAGGCGCGTTAGTCCATTATATTAGTCTAAAATCTTATAGTTAAAATGTGTTACTTCGTTAAAAGGAAAATCTAAAAATTTTCCCTTTTTCATTTGAGCCCCATCGAATTGTGGAAGCTGTTGCTTGGTCACGGTCTGGTAATAAAAAGTGTCAATCTAACCCCCTGATAAGCTGTTGTAATCCGATTTTCTCGTTTTCTGGCTCTTGTTAGTGAATGTAACCACCGTTCACCTAAATTGGCCCTAAAACGGTCTCTTGAGAAACAAAAGCCCGACTAAACGAGAAACTATAATCGATTGCTTTCAGTTTATTATAAATCAATGCAACATTTTTTAATTCTATTTTCAATTAAGGCGCATTAAAGAAAATATTTTCCTTCCACTAAAAACGTAGGTTTATAAAAACTTCTGAAAACAAAAGTTCTGAAAACTCCTACAAACCTTATACATTAAAAATATATTTAAATGAATTCGTAGTAACTTTTTGCGTAGGTATATATAGCTAGCTCAAAATCTCATGAGCCTTCTCATATTGTACGTTACAAAAACAGTGACTCAGCTGTTAATCATGTGTCTCGCTTTAAAACATAAATGAACGGGTGGAGTTTTGTAACTGTGCAAGCCAAGGTCAAGGTTCATGAAATTTCGAACTACCTCTAGCAAGTATGTCAACGATATACGTCACTGTTAATAAATCAATACAACATTTTTAATTCTATTCTTGAATTAAAGACGCAAATTTGCGATTTTTCGTAGGTATAGACTATAGAAACTGCTGAAATCAAGAGTTCTAAAAGCTCTTTAAACCTAATACTTTGAAAATATATTTAAATGAATTCGAAGTAACTTTTTGCGTAAGTACATATACAGCTGGTAAAAAATCTCATGAGCCTTCTCATNCATAAGTGGTCAGTTCCCAATAGTCCATATATCGAAAAATAATGGAAGTAGATTTAAAACTTCCAAAAAATTATAATGATAAAATAAATTTTAGAGCGTCTAATAATATACATCGATTTTCGTGATTATATTTATGCATGTTTTTTAAAGACATTATTACGTTACAAATTGTGTAAGGGATAAATTGAGTTGTAAAAGAATGTACTTAAGCTGTTCGGTAATTACAGAAAGTGTTTCCGGAAGTGCAACTAAATTACGGAACATCAATCAACCCTTCTAATACTAATCCCAGCATCGGTACCTAACAAGCAAGTGGCTGCAACAGTTCGCACGTTTGTATTACTCGCTAGTTGTTCGGTCAAACATAATAGGGGACTCCATTCAATTGAAAATCTTATCGAGTTCAATGAAGTCGAGAACCTTAAATATATTCTCATTTTATTATAGGTTAACGTCCAAAATTAATAGAAAAAAGGTGGGGAAATAAATTATTAAATACCTGACCAACGTAAGATAATAAATGTGATAATTATTTTATTGTTGTTCAATTAAATCTCTACAACTTTTTTTTGTCTTTTGGTCTATTGTATAGGTTCTTAATCAACTAAAGTTCTTCTTCTTCCAAAACAGTACACAATTACGTTTGTAGTTAATACTCCACACTACAATCTAGTGGTTCCGTCGGTGGGCTTTTAGCCGCAAGCACTATCACATTCTATTTAAGATCGGATCGAATATTGACATATAAACACGTCCAAAATATTAGAAGACTGGTGAATATCAATTAAACATTTCGATTAAGCGACAACATTCTAGATTCTAACGTTTTGTTAAAAAAATTCTTATTATTTATTGAACATTTTTGTGACCTCTGTTAAACTGATGTTTCTCGTTTTTTAAAATAGCCAAGAAGTTCAGCAAAAAACATTGCGATCTCCAAATTAAAATGTGTTAATTTCACATTTACCAAAGGTTCATATTTGTTGTTCATCATCATCATAAGGTCATCAGTCTTTAGACTGGTTGGACACGTACCTCCACCCTTTCCTATCCTGAGATAAACTTCGCATTTCCCTAAAACTAGAACAGCCCACATCCTTAACTATTTGCGAAGAGTAATCTAATCTAGGTCTACCTCTACCCCTCCTAACTCCTGTTTCTGCCTCTAATATGTCTCTGACTAGACCTTCATG
>NW_020439271.1:182676-194864 GCF_000699045.2 Agrilus planipennis
GGAATCTCTATCACTGTCACCAACATCAACAATCAGTTCTTCTGTTTGTCTGTCTACTACTTGCTCACTGATCCCTATTTTTAAATATTTAATCTACGCCCCTGATAGGAACACTAAAGAAAGAGGGCTGCAATCTTTATACCTAAAACTGTCTACTTTTTCCACCGCGCATCCACGCCATTTTAAAATTTCCGCCAGCTTCCAGCGTCAGGCCTGTATGACATCTTAACTATAATTTACTTTATTTTAAATTTTTTCAGTATTTTTCATTTTTTTTTAATTGTACAGAAGACTAATATGATAAAAAAAAATGAAGACGAAAAACTAGTCGTTCCTTTTCGATATCTCGGAAATAAAGTAAGATGTCAGCAAAGTGATTAGAGATTTTTGCAGCTTATACAATTCGTACCTTAACAAATTCATACAATTATTTTGTTATTCATAAAAACAATTGAATGAAAGCGCCAACTAAACAAACCTTGGTTTTTCATAAAATGAAGTGTTAAAAAAAATTTAGGGAAATTAAATTGAGTATCATGATTTTTGTAAAAATATAGTTCCGAGAAAGGCGCGTTAGTCCATTATATTAGTCTAAAATCTTATAGTTAAAATGTGTTACTTCGTTAAAAGGAAAATCTAAAAATTTTCCCTTTTTCATTTGAGCCCCATCGAATTGTGGAAGCTGTTGCTTGGTCACGGTCTGGTAATAAAAAGTGTCAATCTAACCCCCTGATAAGCTGTTGTAATCCGATTTTCTCGTTTTCTGGCTCTTGTTAGTGAATGTAACCACCGTTCACCTAAATTGGCCCTAAAACGGTCTCTTGAGAAACAAAAGCCCGACTAAACGAGAAACTATAATCGATTGCTTTCAGTTTATTATAAATCAATGCAACATTTTTTAATTCTATTTTCAATTAAGGCGCATTAAAGAAAATATTTTCCTTCCACTAAAAACGTAGGTTTATAAAAACTTCTGAAAACAAAAGTTCTGAAAACTCCTACAAACCTTATACATTAAAAATATATTTAAATGAATTCGTAGTAACTTTTTGCGTAGGTATATATAGCTAGCTCAAAATCTCATGAGCCTTCTCATATTGTACGTTACAAAAACAGTGACTCAGCTGTTAATCATGTGTCTCGCTTTAAAACATAAATGAACGGGTGGAGTTTTGTAACTGTGCAAGCCAAGGTCAAGGTTCATGAAATTTCGAACTACCTCTAGCAAGTATGTCAACGATATACGTCACTGTTAATAAATCAATACAACATTTTTAATTCTATTCTTGAATTAAAGACGCAAATTTGCGATTTTTCGTAGGTATAGACTATAGAAACTGCTGAAATCAAGAGTTCTAAAAGCTCTTTAAACCTAATACTTTGAAAATATATTTAAATGAATTCGAAGTAACTTTTTGCGTAAGTACATATACAGCTGGTAAAAAATCTCATGAGCCTTCTCATATTGTACATTACAAAAACAGTGACTCAGCTATTAATAGTCATGTGTCTCGCTTTAAAACCAGGAATGGAGACGGAGCTTCAAATAAATAAACGGATGGAGTTTTGTAACTGCGTTAGCGATGGTCAAGGTTCATGAAATTTTGAACTACCTTTGGCCAGTACTTAAACGATATACGTCACTGTTAATAAATAGGTAAGTAGATAAAAATTCCTACCTGTACCCGTACTTCGGGTAAATTGACTTTCATCGCTAACTCTTCTCTGCTGTAGACGTCCGGGTAATGACTCTTCTCGAACGCCCTTTCGAGCTCGTGCAATTGGTAGGTAGTAAAAGTTGTTCTGTTTCGTCGATGTTTTTTCTTGCAATTGTCGCTTTCCACATGTCCGGAATTGACTGTGCTTCCCTCGTCTTCGGAGCCGCTACAACCCATTCCGGAAATTTTGCCGTACCGCAGATCCGATACGCCGTCGTTTGAATTACAGCTTCCTTCTCCTGGAAATTTTATTTCTATAGCAAATAGAGCTGGGTTATTGAAAATAATTAAAAAAAAACGACCTTTACTCGAAATATGCACACACATAATTGTATTTTATAGGTACAATGGATTCGATAAAATTTATTGGAAAGCTTGTAAAGAACACCACTAGATCCTTACGGAAAATGGCCTCAGTCAAATTCTTTGAACCTTTGGATTGTGGTAATTCTCGACGTGTAGATTAAAAGTCTCAATAGCCGCTAAGTCGTAAAAACTCATCTTTTTGAGATATGGTCCCTTAAAATTGCATTATTTCATAAGGACTTTTAAGGTACAATGGTACCTATTATAAGTATTGAATACGTTCAATCATAAATGCATTTAAAATAATTCGAAGTGGTCTGTATTCTGTCGAAACTGCCAGACGTGGATCGCGATTTCGATCCTTTTGGATCTCATCAGCGCGTCGCAAACAGCTCCGACAGAACACAGACCAACTTTTACCTGCTGTCTTAACAGTACGTTTCAGAAAATACTACAGTGGCGCAGTAAACGCCATCTGTAGCACAATGCTACATTTTAGGATTACGTATGCTGCAACACATCGCGATCCGCGTCTGGCAGTTTCGACAGAATACAGACCACTTCGAATTATTTTATTCGATTAAGCTAACGTGCCTATCACGTTAAGATTGGCTACGCCGGGATTCGTTTTCAGCAAGGAGATATCCACACAAGTGGACCTTGTTGGAGCATACGTAATCCTAAAATGTAGTAAATGTACAGATGGCGTTTACTGCGCCACTGTAGTATTTTCTAAAACGTACTGTTAAGACAGCAGATAAAAGTTGGTCTGTGTTCTGTAGGAGCTGTCTGCGACGCGCTGATGAGATCCAAAAAGATCGAAATCGCGATCCGCGTTTGGCAATTTAGACAGAATATAGACCACTTCGAATTATTTTATTTAGGTTTTGATTTTTACGATACCGAAAACAGTAAGTATTTTATTTTATAAAGTATTCTAATTCGAAGAAAATTTGTAGTCAACAGATTTGTTCTAATGATCCATTACAAATAAAGAAGCAAATAAAAAAAACATTAACCATTCAACCGGTCGTGCGCGATTTGTGAAGCGATAACGCAGTAATTAATATTTATTTCAAACTGGACAAATAATGAACTTTTTTGAAAGCGATATTAGGGCGATAGTGTGGACACAATATCGTTAAGTTATGATAAATGATGAAGTGTTTGTGTTGCGGTTAATTTAGGAACTTTACCGTATACCTAGACAACCCCTCGGAGCATATTTAATAAAGCTAATTACACACATGTAAACTACAATCGATTAGGTACACACAACTACACTAGACATACACATATACGTATATAATTAACCTGTGTGAATTTAATATAGCTACCTAAAAACATGCATTCGGAGTATACCTACTTCAAATTAAAGCCTCTACAGGTATAGAACGAAACTTTAGTAATAATACAGTTCAAGTGTTTTATCTTTTCGAAACCCACAAACGTTTTTAATTGATTTTCAGTTTTTGGCGCATGATTAAACAAGCAAAATAGACACTACGATATTCTTTATAAGAATTTTTAGGAGTCCTGACATGAATTAAAGTAAGAAGATTGTTGGTTTGGAATTCTTAAATTGTCTCCAAAACAACAATCCTAGCAATCCAGCCTATTGGTAATAATGTTTACAAAAAAGTTAGTAGATTAACTGAGAAAAATGGCAAATACTGGGGAAAGCATATGAATATTTTATTGTAGACAGCATTTTTTAAGAATTAATTCCACATATACATACATTACTGTAATTTTTTATCTAAGGATTCCTTAAAATTCTTATGGGATTATGGGTACTAATATATACTTCATTTACTTTCTCTAGCGGTGTGCCCCTTCCAATGTCTTGGTTGCGCGCTGGCAAAATCGTAGGTAGGGAGAAAAAAGCTCATTATACTCTCGACCCTTGTTCATTAAACATACTTTTTCATACAGTACTTGCCAAAAGTTTGGTTCAATCATGAATAGTAGTGCGTGTCGAAAACAAGCGTTAAACCTTTAAAATGTCTTCAAATATAAATAAACATCTCGTTGATATTTTCAATAGTAAACGGTACCAATAGCAGCACATTTGAGCAATGCAATTGTAGTGGATAAAATGGTCAATTTTTCCGTGCAGTACTGTACGGATTATACGCTCCTCACCGGTTAAGAGTTTGGCCGAGAGTTGTCTCCTTCCTTTTCTGGCCTAGTGCTGTTCTTTTCTACTTTGCGCAGGCCAAACTGAAGGTCACATCGCTACAGGAAGTAAACGAAGTATAGCTTACTCCAATTCTGTGTCTTTCATTCATTCATTTCATTCAAATAAAAATTACTATTTCCGTATTTCCTCTAGTCGTACAAATATGTATCTATATTTTATGCGTATTTTTTATCGCTTTTCTTCGAAAGAAATTTAATTCTGTGCGTCCATTGTCTGTGTAATTCTGAAACAAATGTTGATCTATAAAAGTGGGCGATTTCTTTAATTAAGTAATTGTATGATATTAATAAAAATCTTCAATCCACCTAGCTATGACAAAAAAATAATTCTTAACCCCTTCGTGTTCCTACTTTAAGTACTTTTCAAAATTTCATATAGTAATTTCGCACTTGATCAGTTCTTTTTATTGCCGCTTTCGTTATGACATTATCTCCACTGTCTGAAATATTTTTATATGACATTCATTTGAATGATTTTTTATGCTTACGAATGTTATATTACAATAAAGCGATCGATTATTTAATTAAAGGAGGTAATCTGGAAAACTGTCGTGCCGTCTAATTGCTCTGCATTAATAATAAGTAACACAACATCAGATTTTCGATAAGGCGGATAATTGTTAATTGCGTTTTTGCATGCATTGCTTTTTAGTCGAACGTACAAACGACTCTGGACTTTTTAACTTCAATATAACCTGTAGGTGGGTGCCTGTGTTTGTTATGTGAACACATACACATATACTTAATCGACTACTGCACTTTAATACCTAGATCTTACAAGCATGAATTGCTTTCATTTTAGACTTATTATTACTTTTTTATTTATCGTCTGCAGTTACTAGGTAATTATATATTAATACTAGCTTTTCCCCGCGGCTTCACTCGCAGAAATTAATATTGTTTTTCCATAAAACCATTTAACTCTCAATTTATTAAATTTCAAATACAAATGTAGCAACAACATTTCATCCTTAAGGGTTGATTTTTAAAAATTGCCAAAACACGTATTTGCTTAATTTCAACAACGAGAAACCTTCGAGTAGATCCGAGTAGAAATAAAATATATCGCATGGAAACGTTGCAACCTCTTTTTATTTGATTAATAATATCAAACAGCATATTTACCAACTTTCAAGTAAATTCAACTACAATTAAAGTATGTCCCAAATAATACCTTTTCACCCCTCCCCCTTTGGAAGTTGAATTTTTTAAAACTTAAGAGACCATTAAGACCAAGTTTCAAGTAAATCTGATCACAAATAATATATATTACGTTTAAACATTGCAACTCCCCTTCATCACTCCTCCCCCCAAGGGAACGGGATAAAAATCCCATGTGCGTCTCCTGGTTGTAAGCTACCTCCCCGCCAATTTTCAGCCAAATTGGTTCAGCCGTTCTTGAGTTACAAATAGTGTAACTGACACGACGAAATACGGATAAAAAAATAAAGTTAAGAGCAAATAGCAATTGCAGTTTGTAAAATTTTTATAATAGGTTTTTATAATGCTCAAACAATTGAATTTAATCGATCGTAATGTTTTCAGCCAATAGATTTGTTCCGAAGGTTCTCGCTGAAAGATTGACCTCGCGAACTTGCAATGCAAAAATGCAAGACTAAGACCAAGGCCAATAGTGTCTTTATACTGGAAAGACCAAGGTCGAACGAACAAGACCAAGGCTATAACCAACACTGAATATGCAAGACCAAAATAAAACACGCAAGACAAAACAAAAAATTATTACTTCCGGTGGATTTATGAGCTAAACTATTTGAGGCAACATTAATATATTCTACTATTGGAATAAAATACCTTTTTGTAATTGAAATTTTTAGTTTGTGTTACTAGATTTTAACACTAAATATAAAAAAAAGAAATTACCACTGTTTCAGAAAAGGGGTCTCGGTTCTCGGAGTAAGTGTTCTTTGTTCCTGTGTTTGATGGATAACACATGGTTAAAATATAGAAGCNGGTATCTAAAATCAGCCACTTCTAATTTTTTGTCTCCTATCTTTATATTCGCTCTTTCCCTACTTTTTTTCCCTTGCATATCAGTATTTTAGTTTTACTTTTTTTTATTTTCATACAGTACTGATCTGTCAGTACCGCTTCCATTTTATTTAAAGCTATCTCTAGGTCCTTTATTTGTTGTTATTACCAGGTAATTTCGTGTTAAAAATATTTTAATGAGGGTCTTATTTATTGAACACATTCTGACCCTTCCAATTCCTGAAAGGGTTCCCTGTAGGAACTGATGCTGCCCTAATTCGAATTTAATGGTTGTCATCGGTTGGACATCCTGCAAGGACCTCTACAGAACCTTACCATTCATTCTATCGAAACGTTATGAAACAGCTTCAACCGACGATAGCCTTTAGACCCGAATCAGGATAGCAGCAGTTCACAAATCGGCCGCGAAAGCTTTTACCAATTTGTCCAACCCTGTCAGGTTCGCGACCTCCAGGTTAAGAAACGTAATTGTGCCTGCTTCTAATTAAACCTTTAACAAAATAAAATAAATAAACTAAAAAGAGACTCACCTTAAAGGTACTACTAGACCTTTTCCCGACGGATACCTGTTTCGGACATTTTTAATGTAGACATTAACATCGCGAATCTCTTACAATAAACATCCTTATCGCAACGAACGACAAAATCATTTTCGCATTTAAAACAGGTGTCGTTTGTAAATGGATAAAATAATTATATCCAGCTTTTGTAGTTAATGAACTAATCCAACGACATTAGGAATTTTTCATTCTTACGATTTACACGTCCTTGACGTTTGTCGGTAAATGCACGTACGCTTAATCACTGTGTATAATGGTAATGCATGTGTATCTACAGAGTACCTATACGTGTGTACGAACAGGTTACGGAAGGGTTTGCGTGACGTTCCAGGCGTCGTTATTAGACACGACATCGGGAATTATTTTATCAGGTCGCTTAGACGCACGAGGACCCTTATTTCCTGGCATTTATTAGCAATCACGCTAAAAACTGCCCTTTTCTTACCTCGTGCCAGCTTCGTGATTCGATTAATTACCAACAACTAAACCCCTCGCTCGCATGATATGCTCTAACGATTCCCGAACGAATTTACTTTTAAAAGTTAGTTGCCCACTTATTACTTACACCATAAACAGGGGCGCTGGTTTACAGGTTCTAAAAACCTCCCCAAAAAAAGCAAATATTTGTGTATTTTTCATATCCCAATTTATCCACACCGCCGTTGATGTGTTTGCGCAAAATCCTGTGCTAAACAGTAGGTACACCATATGCTTTCTCTGGGCGAACGAATAATTTAAAAATTCGAAAAAGATTGTTTGGAGCGCGGTGCTGTACGGGTGCGAAATATGAACGGTTGGCGCGGTAGAAAAGAAAACGTTAGAAGCGTTCGAAATGTGGTGTTACAGGTGAATGATAAGGATACCGTGGATAGAGAAGGTTAGAAATAATGAGGTATTAGAAACAATAGGCGAACAGAGGACTCTATGGAGATCAATAAAAAATAGGCGAGATAGGTTGGTAGGACACCTTCTCAGGCATGAAGGTCTAGTCAGAGACATATTAGACGCAGGAACAGGAGTTAAGAGGAATAGAGGTAGACCTAGATTAGATTACCGTTCGCTAATAGTAAAGGATGTGGGTTGTTCTAGTTTTGGGGAGATGCAAAGATAAGCTCAGGATAGGAAAAAGTGGAGGTGGGTGTCCAACCCAGTCTTAGGATTGACCATCTTCCTTATGATGATGAAACTGCCTGCCTATCTTACCCCACACTTCAATAGGAACGACATAGAAAGATTTAAGAAACATCTGTAGAACATTCAATTGATTTCATCACGAGCCGCCACTGCTATAAACGTTGTTGTTACTTGGTTTAGACCTGAGCTGGGTCGGTGGTCGGTTCAATTTAGCTGGTAGGTGGTTCCCGAATCGCTAGTTTTAGTGTATGATAAATTAATTTTATTGTCGGCTAAGCAGCGCAAAATTGTTGCCATGTTGTCACGCGACGTCTCACGTATTAATGTCACGTTCTCGTTGTTTTCGCCAGCAGAGGATAAATCAATGGTATTTTCATGTCAATTAATGTCGTCGTGATTCTTTTAGCGTTCCATTAGCTACCTACCTCACCAATAAATGAACGCGACTAAACTTAAGCTAATTCTCGTTTCAAAAGACATTAAGGTCACGGGACAAAACGCAATAATAACTGAATAAAGTAGCTGTAATAGAAGATCGTTTATAAAATTACTTCTGAAACATGCACGCAAAAAGACTATTGTCAGAAAACTACAAGAAATTTAGACGTCAAGTTATAGGCGATACGATATAATTTCGATAATGCCCGAAATAAGTCATCCTAATTTATTTATTTAATTGTCCTACCATGGTTAGGGGAAAAAAAGGAACGCAGTTGTTTTTACGTGAACCGTGTGGTACAAATTCGTTGTGACAGTTAAATTAAAATGTGTTAATTTGACGTTTACCAAAGGTTCATATTTGTTGTTATTACCAGGTAATTTCGTGTTAAAAATATTTTAATGAGGGTTTTATTTATTGAACACATTGTGACCCTTCCAATTCCTGAAAGGGATCCCTGTAGGAACCGATGCTGTCCTAATTCTAGTTTAAAGGTTGTTGTCGGTTGGACATCCAGGAAGGACCTCTAAACCAAAAATTTTCAGTCTCTCAAAGTCTTTCAGCGTCTCTGAGAGCGTCTATCAGAGTCTTTTACAGTCTCTCAGTTATTGCCTAGGTGTTTTTATGTATCTCTCACAGTCTCTGTGTGGGAGACTCGAACGATAAAATTGTTAATTCAGAGATTCGAGTCTCTCGTTCGGAGACTGGATACGAAATAAGGATCTCTCTATGAGCGACTCGAGTCTCGTTCAGAGACGCTAAACAGTTTTTTTGGCAGTCTCTCGACAGTTTCTCTCAGCGGCACCAGACAAATTCGATGAGAGACGGCGACTCGAGTCTCGCTTTCAGAGACTCTGAGAGACTGAGCATTTTTATCTCGGGTATGTACAAAACTATTTAGAAATGATGAATATAGTGGTAACAATTGGTTGGTTGGTACTTTCTCGGCGGTAACTCTACTAAAAAAATTAACTAACTGGTAAAAATTGGTACTTCGATTTTCTCCCTTGCTATGGTGATAAAAATTTATAATGGCAGTAAAATTCTCAAAATCTTTGCCGTTAAGAAGACGTATACATTCAAGACTGAGAGTTCAAATTGTCATAAAATAAAAATGAAACGGGAAAAATCAGAATATTTGAAAATCAATATGATGTTCAATTTTGTTTACTACTATATTCATGAATTAAATAGTTATACATAGAAAAAGGTAAAATGGTACCGAACACTGCTTTTAAGCTGACTGATTACCAAATCGTTTAATTGTCTTTTTTCCTAGTAGTACCTACTTAGTAGTTATTGCTTTATTAAGTCAGCGGGATATCAATCGATTTCATTTGTAAATGACCAATAGTAAAAAGACAGCATGCGTCTATGTGTAGCCTGCTTGCTACAAACACAAGTAACACAATTAAGTAATTATTATTTATTATTATTAACACAAGTAACTATCCTATGACTGTGGCTACATTTGGTGTCCACCCCGGTCTTAATTCTGTTATTAATGAAAAACCGTTTAGTCCATAAACTCAACCTGAGTCCGACGTAGGTGTATATATAATTCGACAAAAGTCGAAGTCGATATTGAAAATCATTTTCGGAGTTTCTTTAATATTTTCAATTCGTTTTCTTTTGCTTATTTCTTATTGTATAATGTATTCTCAATTCAGAGAGCTATTTTACGTCATACTTTGTCGCTTTTAGCCCCCGAGCGGGTCGTTTAACAAATATAAAACATCAATTGCTTTGCCTGCTGCATGCAAGTCAAAAACGGAAATTTAATTTAAACTTTCAGATTTCACGACGACGATATTTGAAGGGAACACGAGAAACAGCCCCTTTTGAGCACCTACTTTTGCATTACCTCCCTTACCGAATAGCATGTTATTAACTTAACGTTCTTAAAACGTTTTTTATATTTACGTTGGAACATAAAAATTACGATATTAACTTATAATGCCGCTTGACTCCGGTATGTATTTAAAATTTAATAACACGACATAAAGGGTTAGTTTAATGAACGTTATGCTAATTAATTTTCTCATGTGTGTTGTTACCGACAAAGTCCACTAGTAATAAGAAAGGAATCGACCACGACGTGTTTGTTTGCCTTAAGTCAATTTAGTAAACAGTAAGTTACAAATACAAAGTGAAAGGGTTTCCTTACTAATATTAAACTACAACCTGAGGATCACAATAATTTCTATATGTGATTAACAATCTTTAACTACACACTTTAAAGTATATGTATTTAGTATAAACTCCATAAATCAATGCAAATACCTAATAACTGAGCTAGTATAAGCTTGATTCGTGCACTGAGGGTTCACCTTTACTAAAGGCATAACATAGTACAGGCCTGACGAAGGAAGCTGGCGAGCGGTCGCGCAGGTACTTGCCCATTTATGACCTATTTGGGTAAGTCACTTGGAACCGATACACAAATAAGCTTTAAGTGGGCGTAAATTATAGTATTAATACAGATGGGACAGTAGCGTACTAGAAAATAATGCAGAAACAATTTACCAAAAAAGAAAAATAAACCTATTGCTTTTGTTTTATAGTTAGTTTTTACATTCACTGTCATTATGGGAATCTCTATCACTGTCACCAACATCAACAATCAGTTCTTCTGTTTGTCTGTCTACTACTTGCTCACTGATCCCTATTTTTAAATATTTAATCTACGCCCCTGATAGGAACACTAAAGAAAGAGGGCTGCAATCTTTATACCTAAAACTGTCTACTTTTTCCACCGCGCATCCACGCCATTTTAAAATTTCCGCCAGCTTCCAGCGTCAGGCCTGTATGACATCTTAACTATAATTTACTTTATTTTAAATTTTTTCAGTATTTTTCATTTTTTTTTAATTGTACAGAAGACTAATATGATAAAAAAAAATGAAGACGAAAAACTAGTCGTTCCTTTTCGATATCTCGGAAATAAAGTAAGATGTCAGCAAAGTGATTAGAGATTTTTGCAGCTTATACAATTCGTACCTTAACAAATTCATACAATTATTTTGTTATTCATAAAAACAATTGAATGAAAGCGCCAACTAAACAAACCTTGGTTTTTCATAAAATGAAGTGTTAAAAAAAATTTAGGGAAATTAAATTGAGTATCATGATTTTTGTAAAAATATAGTTCCGAGAAAGGCGCGTTAGTCCATTATATTAGTCTAAAATCTTATAGTTAAAATGTGTTACTTCGTTAAAAGGAAAATCTAAAAATTTTCCCTTTTTCATTTGAGCCCCATCGAATTGTGGAAGCTGTTGCTTGGTCACGGTCTGGTAATAAAAAGTGTCAATCTAACCCCCTGATAAGCTGTTGTAATCCGATTTTCTCGTTTTCTGGCTCTTGTTAGTGAATGTAACCACCGTTCACCTAAATTGGCCCTAAAACGGTCTCTTGAGAAACAAAAGCCCGACTAAACGAGAAACTATAATCGATTGCTTTCAGTTTATTATAAATCAATGCAACATTTTTTAATTCTATTTTCAATTAAGGCGCATTAAAGAAAATATTTTCCTTCCACTAAAAACGTAGGTTTATAAAAACTTCTGAAAACAAAAGTTCTGAAAACTCCTACAAACCTTATACATTAAAAATATATTTAAATGAATTCGTAGTAACTTTTTGCGTAGGTATATATAGCTAGCTCAAAATCTCATGAGCCTTCTCATATTGTACGTTACAAAAACAGTGACTCAGCTGTTAATCATGTGTCTCGCTTTAAAACATAAATGAACGGGTGGAGTTTTGTAACTGTGCAAGCCAAGGTCAAGGTTCATGAAATTTCGAACTACCTCTAGCAA
>NW_020439271.1:194980-199111 GCF_000699045.2 Agrilus planipennis
TACTAGCTTTTCCCCGCGGCTTCACTCGCAGAAATTAATATTGTTTTTCCATAAAACCATTTAACTCTCAATTTATTAAATTTCAAATACAAATGTAGCAACAACATTTCATCCTTAAGGGTTGATTTTTAAAAATTGCCAAAACACGTATTTGCTTAATTTCAACAACGAGAAACCTTCGAGTAGATCCGAGTAGAAATAAAATATATCGCATGGAAACGTTGCAACCTCTTTTTATTTGATTAATAATATCAAACAGCATATTTACCAACTTTCAAGTAAATTCAACTACAATTAAAGTATGTCCCAAATAATACCTTTTCACCCCTCCCCCTTTGGAAGTTGAATTTTTTAAAACTTAAGAGACCATTAAGACCAAGTTTCAAGTAAATCTGATCACAAATAATATATATTACGTTTAAACATTGCAACTCCCCTTCATCACTCCTCCCCCCAAGGGAACGGGATAAAAATCCCATGTGCGTCTCCTGGTTGTAAGCTACCTCCCCGCCAATTTTCAGCCAAATTGGTTCAGCCGTTCTTGAGTTACAAATAGTGTAACTGACACGACGAAATACGGATAAAAAAATAAAGTTAAGAGCAAATAGCAATTGCAGTTTGTAAAATTTTTATAATAGGTTTTTATAATGCTCAAACAATTGAATTTTATCGATCGTAATGTTTTCAGCCAATAGATTTGTTCCGAAGGTTCTCGCTGAAAGATTGACCTCGCGAACTTGCAATGCAAAAATGCAAGACTAAGACCAAGGCCAATAGTGTCTTTATACTGGAAAGACCAAGGTCGAACGAACAAGACCAAGGCTATAACCAACACTGAATATGCAAGACCAAAATAAAACACGCAAGACAAAACAAAAAATTATTACTTCCGGTGGATTTATGAGCTAAACTATTTGAGGCAACATTAATATATTCTACTATTGGAATAAAATACCTTTTTGTAATTGAAATTTTTAGTTTGTGTTACTAGATTTTAACACTAAATATAAAAAAAAGAAATTACCACTGTTTCAGAAAAGGGGTCTCGGTTCTCGGAGTAAGTGTTCTTTGTTCCTGTGTTTGATGGATAACACATGGTTAAAATATAGAAGCAAAGCATTGTTTTTTGCTAAAAGATCACTTTATACGTTGAAGGCAAGGTAAGTTCTCGAATTTTCATAGCTCACAAGTATTGACACTATTTTCTTTAAAAGTTGTGACAAGCTCGCATGTATGACACAAGATTTCAGCATTTCAGACAAATATTGTGTCGGTAAATAGAAAAAATTATGCTTTAAAGAATTGGTAAAAAAAAGTCTCTATAAGATTAAATAAGCAAGAGCAAAACTTAACACGCAAGACCATATACTATACTAGCAAAAGGAAGACTAGAAGTATTAGAGTTGGACCAAGACCAAGACTGGGACAGTATTAGTCTTGCTTTGCTCATTAATATTTATAATGTTTATTTGTATGATTAACCTCTGTAATTAAGTAATTGTACAAGAAAACTGTTTTCCTTTTTTTAGAGTATGGGGCACGTGTGTGAGCTTATGTGACCTTACGCTGCAGCTGATTATATCCATTAATGGGATCATAATTTTTCTTCTCATTAGCTTCGATTGTTTGTCTATATTTTACCCTTTTTATATTTTATGAAAAGAAAAACAGGTAATATAAAGAATTTTAAATGCCACACATAAAAAAATCGTAAAAGGCAGGCAAGCCGCCATGGATCTGGGCATATATCCTTATCGAGTTAGCAAATAAATTTTTTATTGTCATTTTCAAATTGCCACTGTGTGTTTATTTCTGGAAATCACCCCCTACTAGTTTCCGCAATTCTCCCTTACACTAGCAACGGTTTTTATAATTAGAGTTATCGTAAAGCTGATCTTCGTGTGTGTCTCATCTGATTACACTGACCCGTTTCTAGTAACACGGTTAATAATTAAGTTTGAATTTTTCCTTAAACTGGGTTCATGTTCACTGCGGTTTCGATTAACCGTTACTTAAAATTACTAAATTAATAGCTGTTAGAATAATTTTCTTTTTATTTAAATGTACAGTCACATATTACTATATTCCAATAATAAACGGCATCTAATGGAAAGGTATTATATTAATATGTGGTGATCAGGTTATGCAATTTAGTTTTTAATTAATTTCATCGATCTACCTACAAACAAGTCCGAGTCCCGCATAAACAAAAGCAAAAAGTGAACCTTCTGGTTTCGATTATTTATTAGTTATGTTTGTTTACGATTATAAAAAGTCTATTCTTTGCCCTCATTCTGTAATCCATTGTTAACGAGGATAATAAACGAATTATTGTAAATTAAGTCGTTACGTGTTAACGTCATTCGGACTGGCAACCACTTTAAGAAGTGATTGGCACGACCGAATGATTATAATCAAGAATTTCTTAAGTCTGGCTCCGTCGTAGACAAGACGCGACTCTACGCTCAGCGCGGTTTGACCAAATTTCTCTTTGCATTAATTGTTTTCGTTTTAGATATGTATCGGATTTCTTAAATATGTATTGGGATTCGAAAAAGGTAAGCTCTAACGGAGATGCAAATCCATTTAAAGGGATTCGACGCTAATGGGCAGCAGGTAAAATCATTTAAGATTATCTCCGGTTCAGGTTGCTCAAATTTTACGGCTAATCGATTTAGAGAATACAAAACACGATCAGCTGCAACAAAAATTAGAAATATTGAAGATTTGGACAGATTCTTTTGAAGTTCGGTATTAGTAACTGCCTAAGAGGTAAAGAAATTTACACATTCAAAAACACTTTATAATGTTCATATCAAATTTTTTTTAATATGTACAGACGTACACGAAAAATGGTAAGCTATCAGAATTCTGGTACGAACTAACTTCAATAAAAAGACAACGAATGGTGCAAGCAACAAAGTGTTAGGCAAATATATCAACTGTGACACCTTATTGTATTGATTTTTAATTTCAAAAGAGTTTTACTGTCATAATCATAAAAATAGTTTTCGAAAAAAAAAAAACAATTTTTATAGTTTTTAATATATTCATTAGACTGTTTTAAAAAAATTGATGATTTTTTTTCTTAATTATATCGAAAATCTTGTTGAAAATGGTAAAAAAAAAATACTGTGAAAGTTAGAGCTCTTAATATTAATATTAAGAGGTGCCGCATCGTAAATTTCAATTTCCCATTTAAATAACATGGGAACGATGTTCTCTTGGATTTTGGAATTTTTTAACTCTCGTTAGAGTTAATATTTTAAAATGATCAAAACAAATTTTTATACAAAATTTAACGCTACAAAAAACAGTCTAATATTCATATAAAGATTAAGGTGCCGAAAATTAATGCAAAGAAGCAACAAAATGACAAAAATTGTCATCATCATTATAGCATCGTCAGTCTTAAGACTGGTTGTAAACAAACCTCCTCTTTCCTATCTTTAGCTTATCTTCGCATTTCCCTAAAACTAGACATCCCACATCCTTAGGTTTTCCTCTACAACTCTTAACTCCTGTTTGTGCTTTTAATATGTCGCCAACTAGCCCTGAGAAGGTGTCTTACCAACCTATTTCTTGTTAACTTTCGTAGAATCCTCTGTTCACCTATTTTTTCTAATACCTCTTCATTTCTAACCTTCTCTATCCACGGTATCCTCATCATTCGTACGTAACACCAGATTTCAAAAGCTTTTAACTTTTTTCTGCTGCGCCCACCGCCCACGTTTTGCACCCGTACGAAATCATGAGATAAAAATATTCAGGAATGATTGGAAGGGTGACAAGCTAGAGAATGACATAAAATATTTTAATGAAGAGATGTTTGTGAGAAAATCTAATGTAATCACATTATAATGGAAGAAAGAGGGGGGAACAAATCCAGTTAGCACACAAAATAGTTTTTTGAAGGACGAACACATGTTTTGCCCACTTTGTGGACATGATCAACGCGAGACGCTATTAAAGTTTATAAAATATGCATTACTTAATGAAGTTGTACCTAATCAAACTTTTAAATAGTAAAGTTAAAAAACCTTAAGAAATTAAAATTATTATCAGATACAATATTATTATACTTTCCGTTTTACCCGCATCAGCTATTGAAAGATTGACCTCGCGAACTTG
>NW_020439271.1:199722-224528 GCF_000699045.2 Agrilus planipennis
CCTAATAGATGTTGCAGTACCAAACACTGAAAATCTTAAACAAAAACATATTGAGAAAATTCAAAAATATATTCCATTAGCAGATGAAATAAAAGACATGTGGAATCAGAACACAGTTCGAATTATTCCAATAATAATATCATCAATAGGCGTTATACCTAAAACATTACACGCTAGCCTAGCCGAGTTGAAACTGCATAAGTTTACGTACATAAGTCTACAGAAATCGGTAATCCTTGATACATGCGGAATTGTGCGTAGATTTCTTAACAGTACTGACATATCCCCCTTTTCAGAAAACACAACAGGTTAAATAAGAAGCAGAGTTTTTAATACTCACTGATCATATTTTAGGGCAAGAAGAACCGTTAGCTCCCTAAATTTTAAGAACAGAAAATTGGTTTCTATATCCCAAAAGATGTGAGTGAGGTTCTTTGGCATTAGCCCGTCTTCACTTGCTTAAAGTTACCAGTGCAAACTGAGAAGACCAGGAAAATAATAATAATACAGTTCCTCGAGCTAAATAATACTATTTAATCGTCATCTATTCCTTTACTTACATACTTAATTGTATTAACAAGTCTTAGCAGTTTATGCAAACAAGAGCGCGTCTTGTTGTTTCTGCCTCATTAGAATAAATTTAGATTAGCATATTAGAGGCGCAAGCAACTAAGTAATCTAGTGGCATGGTATTAAAACGCGTCATGTCAGAGGCAACATGATTATCAGCACGCGAGAAGTAACAAGGTAAATGTACAGGCAAAAGGGCTTTCGCTTACTTTATAATCTAACGTACGAATATTATAAAATAGCGGGTAAAATTGCGAGACAATCAACAGCGGTTTTATTTAGAATCACTAATTAGCACCAATTACTTTCGAATTCAGTGGTGATTTGTCCATGAGACTGCAGAACTATAAAACATCAGCCAAAATATTTCATTGATCACATACGTACTTATATCCAAATTGAATGCGTTGAATTTAAATAGCTGACTGTAAAATTTTAAGTTAAGGTATTCATAATCGATATTATTTAAAATGCATTCGTTATCATAGTTTGATGGTTAAGGTCTGAGTTTGATAATCTTCGGTGGTTCAGAGAATGGGCTTCTCCACCTAATGTAAAGCTCCTCGCTGTGACTGGATTGAGAATGAGCTGAGACTCAGTGAAGGACTACACGTCTGATTAGTCATCACAAGATGCCAGCCACAGCTGCAGATGAAACGTTGGAAAGAAAGCTTCATCCGCGAATCCGCCAAATGACAATCAATCCCAGATAATTAATTTATTTCAAATTAATTTAGGAACTTTACCGTATACCTAGACAACCCCTCGGAGCATATTTAATAAAGCTAATTACACACATGTAAACTACAATCGATTAGGTACACACAACTACACTAGACATACACATATACGTATATAATTAACCTGTGTGAATTTAATATAGCTACCTAAAAACATGCATTCGGAGTATACCTACTTCAAATTAAAGCCTCTACAGGTATAGAACGAAACTTTAGTAATAATACAGTTCAAGTGTTTTATCTTTTCGAAACCCACAAACGTTTTTAATTGATTTTCAGTTTTTGGCGCATGATTAAACAAGCAAAATAGACACTACGATATTCTTTATAAGAATTTTTAGGAGTCCTGACATGAATTAAAGTAAGAAGATTGTTGGTTTGGAATTCTTAAATTGTCTCCAAAACAACAATCCTAGCAATCCAGCCTATTGGTAATAATGTTTACAAAAAAGTTAGTAGATTAACTGAGAAAAATGGCAAATACTGGGGAAAGCATATGAATATTTTATTGTAGACAGCATTTTTTAAGAATTAATTCCACATATACATACNTAAGTGAAAATGTCAAAGACTGCACAGCTATGTGATTTAAAGATAAAAAATAAAACTGACTGATTATAATAACGTTTTCTTTATTTTTCTCGCAAAACATGATCCTTATAAGGAAGTTTCGGTTTCGGTTTCGGTCGTAAAAACCAGTTTCGATCGGTCACTATTCAGGTCCAAATAATAATTTTTATTAGTGGGATAAATTGTAAATATCGCTTTAATATTTAAGTAAATTTTCCTTTTTCATTTTCTCCGTGTACCATCAAAAAGGACACATCAATTGCCGCATGTTTCTGTTATTTGTTCTTTCATTATTTTTATAACGCCTTTTAAGTAAGTACATAAGAAAATTAATACTTATGGTTACGTGTTCTACTCAGGAAACGTGGAGGAAATCTTATTGCTGCCGACTTAGATACATATTATTATGCAGACATTTAAATAACCGAACGTAACCGCGGGAACATGCTTCAAGGAGGTTCAACTTAATTTAAACATGCGACACCAATTACTTCGGTTCGTAAAGTCGTGCGTTCATGTCACCACTTGTAAAAATTACATGTCACGTCTTTAGTCGTAAAACAGTGCGCAGAACTCATTTTGCTTTACCAGCTACTAATTGAAAAGCAAGCAGGTTGATATGATAGTTTTTTAAAAAATACGGTGATGGAATCATGTAAAATCATACATTAGGGGTAGGTGCTTTATAGTAGGTATTGTAAAAATCGTTAAATTACCTACAAAAGAAATCGAAAAGTATTTAATCAATTTAGAGGTTAATTGCCGTCAAGTGTAATATATTTATACTCGAAGACGCGGATGGTCATAGAAACCACAAACTCCCGGCAGTCAGAACCAATGGGATACACATGCTTCCATTCCGACTGTTTCTGTAAGTGTTCATGTATGTAAAGGTAAACGTGTAAGTATTATAAATTGAAAATTCCACCGTCGGCACATTTGACGCCTCGTCTGACGTATTAATTCCGAGACCGTTATCTTTAAAAGCATCTGTTTTTTGATTATTGTGGCCTGTTTTAAATTGTTAATTGGCCTAAAGTAGCTGGTGTGCTCCGTTCGAATCGTGACACGCCTACTTACTTTAAGAAGGCGCTTATAAGCCTCGCCAGTTTTTTGTTTCGGTGCAGATTAATAATAATCCTGGCAAGCGGGTAGCAAGGCGATACGATAGAGAGAATATATTAGCAACAAGAAGTCAAGCATCATCCAACTGCTGTCGCGTTTTAATGAAAGGTTATCGCAGAACTTAAAGCTGTGGATGGCTGCAGTTGTTAGTACTCAAGTTAAACGCCGCTAGCACGAGTGCCGAGCTTTTTCCAGAGGTTCTTCCATGTCTGATGTTGGAAGCAACTCCAACCGACGACGGCCTCTAGACCCGAATCAGATTGGGCAAATTTAGGCATAAAAATCTTTTGGAGTTTGCAATAACCGATCTAATGAGGAGAGTGAGCATTTTTGTGCACTATGCACCTTTAAGTGGCTTTTCACACGGAGCTAATGCTTCGCGTATAAACGCTTGTGTAAATCTACAAAGGTTTCCGCAAAGGCGCTTTTGGCTGTCGAAGTAACGGAATAGAGTCTTTTCGCGTTCGGAAATTTTTTCCAATGGCTTGAACAGGGTGCTTGGTAAATTCAGTATCGGTACAGCGATCATGGAGAGACATCGTCCACACATAGGCATTAACTAGAGACAAACCGAAAGAAAACGATAACGAAGCATTTTTGCGAACCCATTGAACGCTTCATGTGTGTACAAGAATGACTCACCAGCTCGTATTTAAACGCTGAGATGGTTTGCGTTTCAAATTCGGTACGCCAATGAACCATGTACGCGTCCGTGTGAAACGGCACTTATTATAGAAAGAAATGGCCTTAAAAAATGGACGGAATCCTTAACTGTGAGATTAAATTCGACTATGACGACTACTCCTGTCTTGAACTGAATTCTCAGTCTCTCCCAAATTCTTCATTATAACTGTAAAGTCTCCTTCAGAATAGGTTCAGCGGTTCTTCAGTTACAGAGTTACAGAGAACAATCTGTCTGCTCCTCCGTTGCTCAATTTTATATTTAAGTGTACGTGGCTGCAGTTTTTCCATTCCGACACGATGTACAATGGTACAAAATAATTTTGCGTCCACGTCACCTGTTTACCTTCTTCCTCTTTCCTTGTCAGTATAAGCTAAGAGTCTTTAATTCAATAATGACGTGTGTAATTTTGATCAATACAACCACTTAAGTGGAAGGTGTGTTCGTGAGTGCTGCCGACTAATTTAGATACATTAATTTATTAATTAGTTCACGCTCAGTCTGCAGCAATCATGTTCTATTTTGTTTCCAGGGCCTGCTTATTGCTTCGTGTTGCCGCCGTGCGGCGTAACGTACGTACGTATACGAACCCACCTATCAGATCGAATTTAATAGGATCGTTTGTACGAGCACTCTAGATGTGTCCATTATTTGGACTTAATTTGATCTGAAGAACCTTAACGCTGGACTAATTTATGAACAAACGGACGTACACACACACATATACATATACTATACGGATTATGCGTATCAAGTATTACGACTGTTGTATTATTGGCGCAAATAATTCATGCAAATCAGTTCGGCTGATCACTTTAAACTACTTTGGTGTTAATTTAAGGTTTGCATTGTTCTAACTGACGTGTGGAACCCCGATTTACATAAACGGAGGACGTATAATATAATTATGCATGTTACTTGCATACCAGCGATGGTTAAAAGCTAGTTAGAGAAAAGATCAAACTAAAACCGCAAGGGTTTTTTTTAGTTTTAGTTTATCGTCTAATATATTCCTTGAAAATTCTATTGCCAGCGTGATTTAATAATGGTGTATCATAATTATAAAAGGAAAGTAGAAGGAAATGAGTAATTTAGACATGTCCGAAAACTATGAAATAAAATTGGCCTATCCGAGGTGCATTAAAGAGGTCTCTTCATTTGAGTATTTTTGTCAAAAAAATGTTCATTATTTAGTAACTTTATAATATAATCAAAATAGAAGAAAGTAGATTAATAGTTCTTCCCCAAAAGTATAGAATTGAATAAAAAAACAAGCAATTTGGGACGAAGGTTCTTCTTATATTAAATTAAACAATCAACACACCAACGTTTCGCCTTAGGTGTAGGGCTTCCTCAGGGCTAAAAAATCATCACTAAGTATGTAGCCAAAATTAACGAAAGGCATGTTCCTTACTAAGATTGCATGGTCAACACAATTTCTTATCGGTTTCGCGGAGCGTTGCGTTATCAGTATAATTTTTTTTCTCACTCTAGCTAGTAATTATATTCCTAAATTAATTGCCAGTAGATATTTTCACTATAAACACAACCCAACAAAGAATTTAAAAGAATATATAAGACAAATAATTAAAACATCACGTGGTGACAAACAACGTTCAGAATTAAAATTTAAAGTGGCGGGTTTTTTTTTGTAAAATATAGGACACGGCAGTTATTTGAAATTAGATTAAGTAAATTAACAATTAGTTTAACTTAGGTAAAAACTAGTATTAAGTTAATTATAATAGAACACTTAGCTAGTTCCTTTAAAATTAGTTACTAAATTATTTTAGTTTGGTAATTATTTTGGTTCTTGAATTTATAGTATAGGTATGTTATAATACTTATTGATCACTAAAGTATGATCTGACATTCATTCATTTGTTCTAGTGAATAAGTATAGAATAGGCTTCAATAAATAATCTTTTGAAATAGTTCTTCTTACACAATTCTTGTGTTCAACAATTCTAACCTTAAAAGGACTTTTCGTTTGCCCAATGTAGCATTTTTCACAATTAATACAAGTAATTTTATAAATTGAATTAGTTTTATCTAAACTAATCTAACATGAGTTAGTTCGGTTTGTGTTGTGTTACATTAGAAAGGTAGGTTAGGTCAAAGTGGGTAACAGCCCCCCCCCTCTTTATTCTATAAGCTTAAGTGAATTTAAGTAGATTTTTGCAATATTCATACATTCTGCAATTTTGAGATATATAACTTGAAAAGTCCTGCTGGTAAATATTAGGGAATGAAGTAGGAACGTGTGAAAATCCTTTTAATCCGGAAAGGAGAATGTGTGACAACAATATGAAGCTAATCTGGGGGTGCCCCTTTTCAGAACTCCACAATCTTATTGTTAATAATTAGAAATTACGCTGATTTTTCTTTTAATTGTACCACAGGACCTTCCTTCCGGCACGAATCTCAACGGGTCAAAAATATCAAAGTCTAAAAGTCGAGTAATTTAAAGCAGGAAATTAGTTAAGCACTGTTTGATTAAAATGTTTATATAAACAGGAGTCCATTAGTAATGTTTTTCGTGCTCGTGTTTCAAAGCGCGTACACGAGGAGTAGAGAGCTTGTGGGGAAGGTTATTCGTAAAGCGTATTTGATTATATTGACAGCAGCACTAATTTGACGTTTGCCGTCTTGACGGGGATTTATATTTTGATGGGATTACGAGATTGACAAATAGGATGAAGGTAGATTAATTGCATGTTTGAAGAACGTTATTTTAAAAGGAATAAATATTAAATATGCCTTCGCTTATTTAGCATTGGTCCCCTTATTAGTTAAGCAAAAGTTCATAAAATTATTATAGTTACAAATAAGACTGTCTATTCATCATCATCATATCGCATTTCCCTAAAACTAGAACAACTCACATATTTGCTATTGAAATTAAAAGTATTAAAATAAAAAACTTTCTCGGCGGCTATTTGTCGCAAAACATATTAAGCTTTTGTAAATAAATCACTAATAAATATATTAATAGTGTTTTCATGAATCATAATAATCATAGAATTGTCAGTCCAAAGACTGGTTGGACATGCAGCTAATCTCATTTCCTTAAATTTAGACCACCTCGCATCCTTATCCTTAACTGTACTTCCTGCGAACAATAATAATAATAATCTAATGTGTCTTCTTCTATTTATTCCTGTTTCTGCTTCATATATATTTCTAAGTAATTCTTTACGTCTCACAAGGTATACAACGTATACTATCCTATTATTTCGTATTATTCCATTTCTTCATCCATAGCGCTCTTTGTTTTTTCATTATTTCTAAAACATTCTCAGTTCTAGCCTTTTCTATCCACGGTTATCTGACCTTTGTTTTAAATAATTTGAAAATTATGTAAAACACCATATACACGCAAAAAAGAACTAACTTCCACCAGGATTCCAGGAGCAGCACTGCGAAAGCAGCAGTACTACTCTCCATCCCTCGTAGCCTCGCGTACAATCAAACACCACATTTCTGGAACTGCGTTACTCATAGTTCCATACAAAGATTTTTGTGCGGAGGTGGTTTAGCATTATGCTTGACATTCTCATATCTAATTATACTCCCATATTATGTGGAAACAGGAGGTGCTGCATTTTCACAATGCCTGTATGCGAACCATACGTATTTTAAAACATGAAAAACAGCTAACATCAAGCCAATTATGGTCTTGTTATTAGACTTAAATAAAGTTGTTAAAATTACATAACTAAAGCCATGGTAAACCTAACCTTAGGTAACCTAACCTAATCATAGAAGTAATTTGACAACTGTCTAGGCTCTAGGTATGAACGTGGAAGAATGTTCTGTGGAATTGGATGTATTGAGACATAGATTGTACAGTTTTACTCTAAGAGTAGAGAGATAGGGCACTATGAGGTACCTAATTATTTATCCAAACTGTACATAGTTCCTAGACCTTCATGTCCAGAGTTGGTTTACTATACGGTCATTATAAAATAATTCACCATCATCCTAAGGTCGACAGTCCTTAGACTAGTTGGACACGCATCTTCACTTTTTCCTATCCTGAGCTAATCTTTGCATTTCCTTAACACTAAAACATCTCACATCCTTAATTTGATCAGTATTCTATTCTAGGTCTACCTCTACTCCTCCTAACTCTTGTTTCTGCTTCCAATATGTTTCTAATTAGCCCTTAATGCCTGAGAATGTGTCCTACCAACATATCTCTTCTGTTTCTTATTGACTTCCATAGCGCTCTCTGTTCTCCTACTCATTCTAATAATCATAAAAAGGTCGTCAGTCCTAAGACTGGTTGGACACGCATCTCCACTCTTTCCTGTCCTGAGCTAATAATCGCATTTCCCTAAAACTAGAATTACCCACATCCTTAACTATTTACAAATAGTAACCTAATCTAGGCCTATCTTTACTCCTCCTAACTCCCGTTTCTGTCTTTAATATGTCTCTGACTAGACCTTCATACCTGAGAAGGTGTTCCATCAACCTATCTCTTCTATTTCTTATTGATTTCCATAGCGCCCTCTGTTCTCCTTCTCATTTTAATACTCTCTCATTTATAATCTTCTCTATTATCCACGGCATCCTCAAAATAAATTGCCGTATTTCCGAAATCCCCTTACACGCATACAAACTTTCTCAAACACAACCGCTTCTTAATTGGCAACATTGTAATTAATAACGGTCCAAGTCAATGTTGTTCGATTACTGCCGGGTGCGGGTGGCACGTTACGGTGCAGTTGACATGTTAACAATTTCCGTGACTTAGTTGGCCGTGATCTGGTTTGTGGGTGTGCGAAGTCTCTGTTTGTGCTTTGTTACCCTTGAGTTTTACTTTAATAATGACGAAACGGTGGCGTATGACTTGTACACAACGGCACTGCTTTCAACAGCTCTCACTACTCAAATTATGACCTCAAAATACATATCGTAATTGTCTTTTATACAACGGCAGTTAATGTATTATAATTACGCCAATCCATTTTCAATTAGACATTAGACAATTATATTGGGATAAACGAATTGGTTATAAGATTTAATTTATGATACAGTTCTGGTTCATTTTGATTGATGAACCTAAAATCAAAAATTACCTCCGTTTTGAGATTTCCAGTTAATATGATGGTTCTATTTGAAATATCACAACCTAACATAATGTGAGGATTATCTACACGCCGGGATGGACATTACATAGTCACAACAAAAGAACTATTTCAGATTGATGTCCATTAAGGTCCATTGATGTGATTAAGGATCAAATGTCGGCAACAGATAGCATGATGCGGTGTAAATTCAGAATTTTAAATTTCACGGTTAGCAATAAAAATTTCAACAAGAAGGAAACTTTAATTGTATTTCTTGGTATCGAAAGTATCTATAAATTTTTAAAAACGAAATAAGATTCGGAATTTCGTTTCGATACCAACACATTTCTTAGGCTAAAACGACTCATTTATTTTTTAGTTATTGAAACTAAAAGAGGCGGTTTTTTGCTCAAAACTTTTCCGCTTAATAAAAAATATTCCAAGGATATTGATTTATATTGTAAATCCTTTTATACACGGAAATAGTGAAAAATAAGTATCGGTAAGCATATGCTCTTGTAAGTTTTCCTATTTCAGCTAGCTTTGTCACTAAATCCACATCAGTTGGAACATATTCAAGAGAAGACCTTATCTTTGATTAATGGAAAGCAAGTGCTAGGATTAAAATCTAAAATTTATTGAAAATTGTAATCTGGTAAACGTAGGATATGGATTATCCTTCTTCTCCTGTAATCATTTATCAGGTATCTCCACAGAGGAGAAGTAGAGTAGTATCATGCAATTGGGAATTTATTTCAATAGAATTTCGACGATCCTAAAGGAATGAGAAGCTTGAAGCCTGATTTTAGGATTTCTTAGTTAAAAAAATTGGAAGCATAAGAGAAAAGGATATATTTATCAAGATTTTAAATGCGATCGACGGAGAAAAGCACGAAATGAATAATACTTAAGATTTTTGCTAAAATAATTATTGGGCTCTGTACTAAATTGCCCAATGACACTTTTGGCGGTTTTGACAGTATACCTATTCACCTATCAAATTGGGATATACCTAATTATCCAATGAAATTTGAAAGAAGACTTTTGGAGAAAGAACTACTCACTTAACATTAGGCTCAAGAAATCAGAAAAGAATGGAGCAATACAATGGTACAGCAATATAAAGTTATGATGAGATATCCTTAAAATCAGAAGAAATGTCAGTTTAGCAAGCAGCACCACTATCTGAAAAACTTATGAATATAAAATGGAAAATAGTTGACAACGACATTAATGGAGATAATATCGTACAAAAGCATCTAAATAGTAAAGTAAATCGCCTTTTCAAAAAGAAATGTTATCAGCACTGACCTGCACTTTCCGTGTTTCCAGGTGTAACAGACCTCTCCTCGTTGGACTGCTTAATATCCTTATGGCTGTTCTTGACGAGTCCGAGTATGTTGTCGATCGTATGACGTGGTCCTGAGCTGGGACTTGACACCATCCTGAGCGGTTTCACCTCCAGTCCGGCGCCGTAGAGCAAGCTCGAGGTATCCTCGCAACGCTCTGAATCCATCGCGCGATACTAACAGACTGAGAGTAGCCACGCTTGGTTGCTCAGGGGCGTTTTCCGAGGTGGAGCCACCGTCGATTAACCAATGACTCAACGGCAGTAACCATTATGGTCCTTCATTGACGTGCGCTTTCCCAGGATTAGGACGATGAGGGGATGAGTGCCTATGTCGCGTTAGGACACAATATAATGCCAGGAAGGATCGAAACACCCTGGCTCCCTGCTCGCTCAGGCGTGTAACTCGTTGCTGCTGTCAAGACAAGTCTCCCCACTAATTGGTTAGTTTCTTGCACGTTGCGTTGCTCTGTTGTTACTGCAACAAATGCGCCTACTTTGCCCCCTATTCTTCCTACGCGGCACACACAAGTAACCCAAGCAGGCAGCACTTCTGATGTGAATTTCCTTTTGTTATAGGTGCTAATTTGGCTGACGGCCACAAGCAGCTTATTGGACGACGGAGAATAATAACTCTTGACAGCTACCGATTATAGGTACCTTGCTTTTGGCACTGTTGCCACGATTACCCTGTAACCTCGTTGCTTTCCTCGTCTAAACCTTTTAAAACGAAAGTACACCTGAGTTTTAATAAAGCCGAACCCGTCTCTGTCTTTCTTCAGTTAATTACGTACGCAGTGGAGATTTAGACTTATTACGTAGGTATATTACGTTCTATACGAGGTAAATACACCAAAAGTCTCCTCCATATTTACATACAACCCTGTGCTTCCACCATTTATACGTCTCTTTAATAATTAAAATTAATGTTATTTTACATTTCTTATAGTTTACTAGTGACCCGCCCCAGCTTCGCACGGGTGCAATGTTGATACTAAATATATTTTTGTTTTGTTTAGATTATTATCGAAAAGGGGAAATCTTCAAAAGATACCCCCTGAACATACTAAATATACTACAGAATGTCATTAAATACAACATTCACAGTTTTTTTGTCATTAGACAATACAAACCGGCCTCCCGGCCGGTACCACCGCAACCGCTATGTCCCTGCATTTTAAATCTGTAATATCTTCGAAAATATTCATTTAAATTACATGCTGTAAAGAGCCATATTGATCTATAGTAAATGCACAATGTATTTAAGGTACTTAATTGGATAAGAATTAATGCTGTATTGCCTACAATCGCTTCGTAAATAAGTCATTATTTCTCATAAAAAGTAAAGGATAAAAATGGTTATTGTGGGTTATAGAGATAGACATATACCATCGCGTACTTTTTTTGTAGACCCTTTAAAGATGTACAATATTGTAGTAGGGTTCAGCCAGCGTTTGCAATGTAAGCGCAAAAAATGTGTTTATTTACGACATGACATAAGAAACCTCTAAAATTATCAGTGGTTCCCTACTACATTATGCATGTATTATACATATAAACCTTCCTCTTGAATCACTCTATCTTTAAAAAAAAACCGCATCAAAATCCATCATTGCGTAGTTTTAAAGATTTAATCATACATAGGGACAGACAGCGGGAAAGCGACTTTGTTTTATACTATGTAGTGAAGTACCACCTAGGTACTATATTTATGTAAAAAACAATAACCATCAGAATATAGAAGTATTTATCCCCGTTAGTCCATTTATATATATTAATTTGGGTAAATAGGGAACTTAATCGTGATTATTTATTTGCATGGAATCCTGATAACCGAGTGAAATAAATGTTTTGGTTTATTTTACCGATCCTTGATAATTTTCCACCATTTTAGAGTGTCATACTTTGAAATAAAGGAAGCGAAACCCTTATAGGATTACTTTTTGTTTCAGGGGCGTCACTATAATAAATCTTCTTCCGAGCCATGCTGGTCTATATACAAAGACAAAAAGAAACAACCTCCTCTAACACTACCGCCCCCCCCCCCCAGCGAATTAACGCCACAATAACTTAAATAAATTCTATATCTACAGTATAAGTTTAGAGTTATCAAGCTCAATCACTTAAAAACATTTTTTCTATGAGATTGTATCTCCTTCTATATATATCAACATATAGTGAAATCTCCAAGCTCGAGAATCCACATAGGTAGCACAGGATTCTGCCATAGATACCACACAATGATGCCCCTGTTTTGTTGTCCGTCTGTCTGTTTATCTGTCCACCAAAAGTATTAATCATCATCATGAGGTCGTCAGTCCTAAGACTGGTTGCACACGCACTTCCACTCCTTCTTCCCGAGATAAAAATGTTCAGTCTCTCAGAGCCTCTGAAAGCGAGACTCGAGTCTCCGTCTCTCATGGAGTCTCTCTGGTATTCCTGAAAGAGAGTGTCAAAAAAACTGTTTAGCGTCTCTGAACGAGAGACTCGAGTCGCTCATAGAGAGACCCTTATTTCGTATCTAGTCTCTGAACGAGCGAGTCGAATCTCTGAACGAGAGACATGAATCTTTCAATAAGTGGTGTCTCGATAGACATGGTTAAAATTTTCTAAGTTCAACATATTTCAGAGATCCCAGTCTTTCTACGAAAGACTCGAATCTCTAAATTAACAATTTTATCGTTCGAGTCTCTCATACAGAGACTGTGAGAGATCCACAGAGAGAGACTGAAAATTTTTGTCTAGGGCTATCTTGAGCTAACTTTCGCAACTAGAACAACCCACATATTTAACTATTTGCGAACAGTAGGTAATCGAACCTAGGTGTACATTTACCCCTCTTAACACCACATTTCGAACGTTTCTAATCTTTTCTTTTCCTCAGCGCCTTCGCACCCGTATTCAAAGGTATTAGTATTGATCATCAAAACCTATAGTGTAGTTCTATGTACTTAATTATCAAATTTGGACACCAAAAACTCCCTTATACCTTTTTTACTATTTTCTTCAATGACATATTAAGATATTTCAATTAAAAGAGTTCACAAAGGGGTGAAATGCTCTTTATTAAGGAAGGCGAAACGTTGATGAAATAACATAATTAATAAAGAACATTCCTGACTGCTTTTTATTGAAAAAAAGATCTAATTATATTCTGTGATAATTAATACAGAATATCTTATTAATTATATTGCTTTTAAGCGCGTAATGCATATTCTGCGAGTAAAGATCATTTTAGCTTTCGGAGAAGAATTTCTCACTTACCTACTCGGCAATTCGCTCTACACATCCTCCATCCATAGGGAAAGAACACATGGAAATGTACACTGTGATAAATAATATAAACACTGCATAGTTTTTTGAAACTATAGACTGTTAATACTATTCATCAGTATATGCCTAAACTTCAACAGGTAACGACTTCCAGAACTGACAGAAATCTAAATCGTCCTGAAATAAATTACTTCAAAATTTAAAAAATTAAAGTAACACTTGTAATATTTTATTAGGTATAAGTGTATGTGAATACCTACCCCTCACTAATATCTGATTATAGTGACAAGTTATACTTATAAGGCCGTACACATCACTCACTGTATGGGCTCACTTCACTTTCTACCAACAACAGAACAATTGGTACGAACATACAATATATCTAGATATATCAAAAATGACTTACGTGATCGTCGTAGATAATTCTTTGCAGTCCAACAGGTAGTCACAAGAAAAGCGAATGTCGCTTACCTGAAACGGAAGAGATAAAGTTGATCAATATAATTTATTTTGTGATTTCATATTTCAAAATTTCCGGTCTTCCGAAATTGAAAAGTACAGGTAACTTATACACCTGTCTACATAATAAAAGTCAGATGTTGTGGAGTTAATAAATCAAAATTAAAACATTGATGTATACATAAATAGAAGTATTCACTGTAAAAAATTTAAAGTCAGACTGACTCCAAATTTTAGTTCCAGCAGGTCCACCGCAATTTTGAGTCACTTTGACAGTGCAGTCAATAATTACTTTTTAAATATAGCCGAAATAACACTAATGTTATTGTTGAAATGACATAAATTTCGGATACTGATAACATTATACTTAAAGTCAGGGGTACAAAATAGTTGCAGTCATTTTTACAATTGCTGTCACCAAATGACTTATTTAAATTGGTAGATATACCATGAAGAGTTGTCAATCTGGCGTAATAGATGCTATGTTAACTAAATTAAAGTGTCAAAACAGCAATAATTTAAAGTAAAATCTACCTCATATCTTGTAAAATTGACGTTCATGAAATGTAAAAGAAAGAACATGTTTCACGTTAGGTTGAATTTTTTATGAAGTTACTCTTTTTTATAATGCTAATTATATCCCAAATTTTTGTTTTATTATATTATTATTTTTTACTATATTGCTAATATAGTAGCAATATAATGATACTCATAGTAAGTATATATAAATTTCTCACAGGAAACTCTTTAGTTTGGTTTTGGCATACTTCCAAAATATCATCTTCTCCGCATACAGCGGCAGGTTTTTTTAAAAAGTGAGTTGTGAAAGTTCCGTCCAACCCTTGCCCTAAGGTTGATCCAGCAGCTTATCAATAATGTACACTACTTTTCTCTTCATTCCTAAATGTACATCTCTTTAGGTGACAAACAAGAAACTGAATTTTTGCTCAAGAACAATTTTTTCTGGTGAAAATGAAACGTTATTCCTTATTGAACTCAAAATGTCATGATGACGGATTATTCACTACTCTTTTGGTATCTGCACTCCAGTAGAATATTCTTCATTCAACACCCAACTTCTGAACTCTAACAGGTAACATATTGACCAGGTTTAGTTTTCTCGCATTAGATATCAAAGAGCTTGTTTGGATCTGAATTCGCGACCAAACGATTTGCCTTATAAAACTGAAGGCTGCGGATTCCTGCATGAACACTGCTACTGTTAAAAGACACTTGAACGTTCTGCAGACTACTTGCAATTTTGTTACCTTAACCTTAACAGAAATCAATTCGATTTTTCTAATAGCACTTTTAACTTCTGATTAGGAGTGAAAAATACATTTATTGTGGTAACTTTAACTCCACTTTCTTTTAAAAATAAACATAATATTTAACGTCTAAATAACTTTGCCTAACGTAAATTTAAAAATAGTGAAGTAAAATCTACGTTATATATACTTTTTTACCAGAATTTTATAATGTTAATTTGACTACGAATCCTTGATAAATTGAATAAATACATTTTACTTTTTCGTAAATTGTAACTTTGACTTTTATTTTTTTACTGTGTAGGTACCTCACAAGATTCAATTTGATATGATTTTTGATATTCATTGCGAGTCCTTAAAAAAGGACGAAAATGGAGGGTTGAAACGCGTTTAACACTTTTTTTATTATGTAGGTAATTATGGAATCCTGAGGTATCGGTAAAGTTGAAAATGGCAATCAAAAGTAAGAAAAGCTACCGAAGACTTCCGTAAATTAAATAATTACTAAAAATTAAACTTCATAGAATTGGTTCTCTGAAAACACTAAAAAACGTTTAAAAAAACCTTGAAAGCGTTTCCACATTCAAACTGTCATCGAAAGAATAAACCAATAGAGATATAAATGTTTGCTTACTTACTTTCTTATAAATAATTTAATTCTACAAATTTTTATGGCAGCAAACTTGTGTAGGTATAACTTTCTCAATTCCCAGAATTGATCCTTACTTTATTTCCGAGACGGAGGCGCTTCATAGGGTTTGAACAGGAGAGTTGGCGAGTGTCAGCGCGATCCTATTACCTACTGATATTTATATACGTAGGTAGGTACATATGATAGGGTTAAGGGTGCAAAATAAAATAATTTAACTGATTGTGATGTTAAATTAGGTTTAGTATGGTCGAATGCACTTGTCAATATACAGCCGTCCGTGCTATAACATGTGAGCGCAAGTTGATGGATTTATTTTCGCAGCGCTGGAACCACTAATGAGTCTTGGTCAGTAACGGTAATAGTGAATATAAGCTGGGCATTAGGTGCAGTTAGTTTGGTCGTCCTCGTCATTCCATCCGTGTGTTGTTTATGTTTCGTTTGCTGCCCGTTAGGCCTAACTTGAAATTACCAACTGCAGCGCGGCGTTTACTTGTGCGATGAAATGCATTGCGGTCACTAACCAACCGGTTCACATCTCGTTTAACATCGCATTAATTTGGCATATAACGCGCCATCACAATTTTCCGCAGCCAGAAGTAATTTCCTATTAGGTACCATTTTTTTTTTTCTGCTAGCTACATAGCTACTGGTTTTCCAATATACACGCAATGGTTTTCTAACTTTTCTAGCAAAAAAAACTTATAAATGTACCGCAGGAGTAGCAGAATAAGGGACGCTACGGAAGTCGAAAAGAAACGAAGAGATAAAATGGCAGGACACCGTCTCAGACAAGAAAGGATAGTCAGAGACACATTAGAAACAGACAGGGTAATAAGGAGAGACCACACTAGACCACTTTCGCAAATAGTTAACCATGTGGGATGTTCTAGTTTTCTGGAAATCGTAAGGATTGGATCTGTATACATAGGAGTGAATATGATGCGTACCCAAGCGTTCTTCTAACTTCCTTATAATGATGATGAAATTTGAACCATTTGGAAATGCATAGGTATAGATGATATACAAATAGGATAAAAGAATAAAATAATTCGAAATGGTCTGTATTCTGTCGAAACTGCCAGACGCGGATCGCGATTTTGATCTTTTTGGATCTCATCAGCGCTTCGCAGGCAGCTCCGACAGTACACAGACCAACTTTTACCTGCTGCCGTAACAGCAAGTAGATATCCATATATTTAAATGGACCTTGTTGAAGCATACATAATCCTAAAATGTAGCACTGTACTACAGATGGCGTTTACAGCGCCATTTGTCGTATTTTCTAGATAGGATAAAGACTAGCAACCTGAAGGAGTATGCTTTAAGGAGCCATCTTATGCGGCCATGTATAAATGAAGGTGTCGTTGCACTTACTGTAAAATTCATCAACCCCAAGGACATTGGAAAACCATAGGAGTTATTCTGATTTTAAATCAAACAATAACTGGTAAATAATGACATTGAAAAAGGACTAGAGGTTTTGAGCAACTTATCATCTTAAACAGTGATGACGAAATATGAACCTACTGGAAATTGGCACGTAGATGGTACACAAACAGGATAAAGACGGCAACCTGAAGGATTATGCTTTTGAGGAGCTATGTGATGTGGGGACAGATAGTTGAAAAAAAAAATCATCACTTCCAAGGAGATTGGAAAACCATAGGAGTTACTTTGATCGAATAATTTTCAAATTAAATATTAACTATCAATGATAAACGGAGAGAAATTTGGAAAACCAAATACTTCTTAATAAGGAACTGAAAGAGGACCAGGCTTAGAAAATTAGAAATTGGCATGTTGGTGGACAAACAGGATAAAGACTGCAACCTGAAGGATTATACTTTTGAGGGGTTTCTGATGTGGGGATAGATAGATGAAGATCCCTTTGCAGTTACTGTAAAATTCATCACTCCCAAGGAGATTGGAAAACCATAAGAGTTACTTTGATTGAGCAATTTTCAAATCAAACATTAACCATCCATGATAAACGGATACACATTTGGGAAACCAAATAATCTTTAATAAAGACCTGGTAAAAAATGAAATTGAAAAACGACTAGAGGTTTCGAAGCAACATTTCATCTTATACGGTGATGATGAAATATGAACCAATTGGAAATGTATGCGTAGTTGATATACAAACAGGTAAAGATTCGCAACTTGAAGGTCTATGCATTAAGGGACCATCTGATCTGGAGATACCTAGATGAAGGTGTCACTACGACTACTGTAAAATTCATTACTCCCATGGAGTTTGGATAATTATAAAAGATATTGGGATTGAGCCACGTTCAAATCGAAATATTAACTATCAAAAATAAATGAAGAGAAATTTGAAAAACCAATTAGTCCTTAATAATGAACCGACAAATACGGAAAAAGAACCAGAGGTTTCGAGCAAGATAGAAATATTTTTGCTGAAAATTGACTAACAGTATACGAACCGGGCATTGTACAATTTTGGTTCTACTTCTAGTAAAAATTACATATGCGGAGCAATTGAAATGATAAAGTACTTGCTTTAGGTTTTTCTTCATTGTTTCGTGTAAAGGGTTGATGGGGATGATTTCAGATGAAGAAGTTTAATCAGTCAGTTTTTCATACTGTTAAATATATCATAAATTAATCTATTGATTTCCTTCTTTATCAGTTTTTTATTGAATAAATATTTGTACTTACTCCGTCGTTCCTGGAAGTAGTTCAGCGAGAAAATTGAATTTGTACTGGTTAGAGGCAGGCACAAAGAAATAGACAAAAAATTATACCTTCTGTTTTTTTTTTGTAGTATTGTTTGTGTTGAGAATTACATTTTCTAGGCAATACGTCTTTTTAAGGAATTTAGTAAAATACTGTGAAAGTGTTCGTGGAAGAGACGAAACGGCAAGGTAAGAAAACACTACGCAAAATCCAATTACCCTACCTACGGTTAATCGTTTATAGGTTTTCATAATTTTCAGGAAATATTTCTTCAATATAAGTATCATTATCCATAATTTGGAAGTGTATAAGATAAATGGTGTTATAGGACGATGATGAAAATAGTGTACTGGACATAGTAGGAGAACAAAGAGGGCTATGGATGTCATATGGAAAAGGAGATATTAGGTTGATATGCAGGACACTTTCTAAGGCACGATGGGTTAATTAGAGATGTTCTAGAACCAGAAATAGAAGTAAATTAGGGCAAAGGAAGGCTTCCATTGGATTACTGCTCGCAAATAGTTATGGATCATCTAGTTTCTAACTAGAAATGAGTTGGCTGCCTGTCCACTTCAGATTGACCCTATGGTGAGGTGACGATGATGAATAATTTGGAGATGATGATTATCCAATTAACATGCAAAAGTTGTTTTTCTAGTTCCAACGTGAGTTTCGTCTACCAATCAATTATTTATTCCTAGCAAAAAGTAGTTTAGTGATTGTTTACAATTTCTGCTGATGACAATTTGAAAAATGGGAATTTTTTAAAAAGGCGGATGTCAAAATCGATCTTTTTGCTGTTTGAAAATTACTTTGTTACTTAAATTTCCATTAAATTTTTACGCTGAAATCATTTTACGTATACAATAGCAACGATAACAAAAAAAAACAATTTCAAAGATACTGACGAAAACATAAATGAGAAAATTCACGATCCTAAACACATTTAGTGTTCGTTTTTAACAGGACGGCGTCACAGTAATTTTATTTTTGATATTCTGAGTATTAAATGAAATTATTCGTATTATTAATGATGCTAACAATATTTCAGCATGTTACAAATGACTTTTAAATTGAATTGTGAGCCGGAGGCAGCGCTTTTCAAAAATGGAGTACGTAATGACGTTAGATGGAAGATAGAGCGGCAGATGGGAGCTCCTATAAAAATGCTTTTATTATATTTGTGAGCTACAATGGACCGTTTAACGACAAATTGGCACATTGTTATTCTTCGTGTGTAATGTCCTCTCTCTTCTACACACTCCCCATCTCGCTTGTTTCGTAAGTCTTTCTTTCTCTTCCTTTTTCAACTTCGTGAGAGCCTTGATTGTTTTATTCTCTTTGTTATTTTCCCCGCTTAGTTTACTGATGTTTTCGGTATGATAACACTCTTCATCGTTACTGGTGTAGAAAAAGATTGAACTTTATTTACTTTTTAACGTTTGAGGGTGAAAATAAAATAGTAAAACGGTACACATTCCTGTTACTTATGTTAACTTTCATCTTTCCACGATTTAGAGATTTCTAATACAACTTTAACAACTCAGAACGTTTCCTATCATCTCTCCGTTTCTTATTGACTCCCATAATAATACATGAATAAATAATATGTTAATTAAAGAAGGAATGAATGCACTAATCTCTTTTTATTTTGAATAATTAAAAAAAAAAAACACAATTTTTTTATTAAGATTTTTTTTAATGTTTGTCTGGTATTTTTCCTGTAATACCTTACATGGTTATGTTTTTTCATGTGAAATGGTTGTATCTACTGTACTAATAATTGGTAACAAGGTGATGGTTCGAGATTCAGACATTATTTAATTCTAGTTATATAACAACCCTCAACCAGAAAGGGTGCGTGCCGTCTGAACTCATTATCTGATACGCTGGTCGCACTATAGTTAAATTCTTTTGGCCTGGAAGTAAGCATCTTAAATTGGGTTTGACAGGGGATGTTTGGCCTCTCGAAGTTTAAATGTATACTTTTGTCTGAATTTTTTCTTGCTTTTTTAAAATAAATACTGAAGGGTGTTTTGTGTGAAAAGCTTTACACATAGAAGCTATTTTATTATATTTTTTAAAAACAAGTTGTTACGGGCATGACAATAAAGCAGCAAAGAAAATAAGAAGGAAGGGGTTTTATACAAAAAATTGCAAGAAAAAATAATAACAGGCACATCAAAATTGTTAGCTTATTCGTCTCTAAAAAGTCAAACCACAACATCGAAACTGATTATTTTTTTAAGCCTTTTTTACTCAATATAATTTCATTAAAAATTTATATCTAAAATACAGTGCCAGCTTGAGCATACAAAAATAAGTGAAAAGCTGTAAAAAAATAAGAAGAAGTAGAATAAGTGGATGCAATAATTTCTGGAATATCCGTCAGAATATGTGCCTAGGAATACTTGGAATAATATAAATATTTTGAGTTAAGTGTAAGTAAAGCGCAAATAGGAACAGCTAACGTAGACATACAAAAAGTATGCAGGTGCAGTAGACTGGTCGACCCGCTGCGATCTCTTCTCTATTCGGGAATAGGTGGGAAGCTGTATTAGGTATGCAAATTTGCCGCTAGCGTCGATAATTATTATGGGAACCGGTTCACACTGACAGATATGTATCGACCACGCACCCAGCTCTTCATTTGAACATTATACAATTAGTGCCATTAAAAAAGCAGAATTTTATATATAGTTGGGTCGATCAAAATTGGTAAAGTCCGCAATAAATTATCTGTGAGAATGGATGTATCGTATCTTCCTTCTGGTTTCCACTTGGTTCCACTTCTTTGCTACGTTTTAAACACGCCCTTGCTAAGTCAGGAAATGCTTCATGAATAGTACAGACAAAACGACGAGAGATACCCGAATAATAGTAAGCGGTGGAGTGGTTAGGGGTTCCTAAGGTACCCAAAAAATCAGGGTCGGCTTTATAACTGTCTGATTGGAATTATATCTTTAAACAAGCGTCTTTGATTTCTTAAATTCCTAAGACTGTTGAATATTCTTTAAGGTCTGGTGCTGACAATATGCTCAAATTTTGCTTGTCTGCATCTCTCTGTGTTACACATTAATCGGTGTANAAGCATACTAATCTTTTGCCCTTGCACATCTATCTCTACAGTTGTACTGCCTTTAATGATGTTGATCGCGTCTTCGATGTATAGATTAAAAAGTAGCGGTGACAGTGTGCATCCCTGTCTGACCCCCTTCCTAATATATACTTCTATACGTTGCAGCCCCATGCCTGTTGCTCTTTATATAAACTAAGTATCACTATTCTATCTTTGTAACTCATCCCTAAATTTTTAAATATATGTAACAACCAGGGACAAACGGTAAACAATGACGGCGAATTTATTTAGGTGGTAGTAATTGGTACAAATCGATGAGTTTTGCTCTTGCGTAACCGAAAGCCAAGGTTCAAGCCATTATAAATTACCTCTACCTTGTACCTATTATATTTACACGTTCTTGGACTGATGGAGTGGTCAGCAAAGAAACTCTTTTTGAAATCTGTGGAAACGTATTTTCTTTTACGAACCTTTTATTACAAACAGAAAAATTGTTCCCTCTTAACCAGAAAGTGCCGTGGTATTGCTGACAATATGCTCAAATTTTGCTTGTCTGCATCTCTCTGTGTTACACATTAATCGGTGTAATGCTATTCCTTTTTCTTTATTGGTGTCTGACATCTCTTTTCTATATTTACGATGTTCCCTACAACGTCTGTTGTGAGTGAAAGTAGGCGTTCTGTTAGTAACCGCTCTAGTCTGGTTAATAAATTGAAAGAAGTAAATGCGACAGTTTTACTGCGGACTATGCCAATTTTGAACGTACCAACTATATCTACCTTTTCACGCAAAATTTCTCCATTATTGTAACTGAAAATATAATTTTAACAGAAACTATATTTATTTTTTATAAAAAGTAGAAAGGTCTAGATACTATAACCAGAAAATAGCTAGAGAGACTCTTTGTCTACTTCACCTGAATAACATAATTTGAAACACTCTAATTTTCACTTAAATATTGTCGTATTTTCTTTACCGCGTTTCAATGTTAGTTTAATGATCATTCATCGAGTTGGTACTTCAGACACAATAAATTGCACATAATAGGCAGGTACACCTTCTGTTACTGTTGTACGTATTTGTAGGGCTTTCTAAAGGGTCGTTTTATAATTGTAGGTTGTAAATCTTTCATTTCCTCCGTGATATCAAAGCGAACGGGAAGCGAAAATAAAATCTGCAAAACTGTATCACTCCCTGGCACAGACGTCGTTACAAAGTCTCAGCTTGACGTATTCTTTGAAATGGTTTTCGCTTTGTATGGAACGCAAATCTGAAAATTACACCCTTCACCACCTAAACCTCTTTAATGCATGACCGAATGGGCCTGTTATTTTCGTTTAGTTTACACAATAGTCCTTTCTATCTAACGCTATTAAGATATGAACTTAAATTTGTTATTGGCATTTCAATAAACGCTTCACAAATTTTCGCATTTCATTTAACAAATACAAGTAATAGAGTTTATATTTAAAATGAGATTTAAATTACTCTTAATTTTACAATTACGATTATAGGTGAAATTATATTAAAAATAGGCAAATGTAAAAGACTTTCAAATTTAAAAAAAGTATGCTTAAATTAAATAACAACCAAAAATTGAAAACCTGTTTTTCAAGGAAAAAATCACACACGTACACTTTTTCAGGATTTAGATCTTAAAAAAATATCAATAGAGAACCGAAGCATTTGTGTTGTCATCAATTCGTTACACAAGAATAAGAAAGTTAATTATTTAGGACAAATAAGAAGTTACAACTAGAATTTGAATTTCCAGGATTTCTAAGGAAGGTTACTAAATTCTATTATATAAGAATTTCCTGATTCATCAAGAAAAAATTTCCCCAGCATCGCTGGATACCCTGAAAAGGCAGACAGTACCAGAATAGATATCAGAGTAGAAATGTTAATTAACAAATTAACATTTCATTAAATCATTTCCTGTTTGTGAGTACCTACCTCTAATAGACAAGATTATATTTCAATGGACACGTGTTGAAGAAATAAAATGCACGGATAACATATTATATTTTAAGCTATTAGATAAAATCTTGAAGATTTTTGATAAAATCAGAAAACTGAAAGGAACAACACTGGCTTTATGTAGGAGTAGAGTGCATGCAGATTATTAGGTCCTCTTTGTACATGTTTTTGACACGGGCCACATTTGCAGTGTCGCTTTATTGTTGTACCGCAAACAGACCACGATGACAAAAAGAAATTCTCAGTGAGAGATAAGCCGCATCTCTTTGATAATGGTCTGCAACAATTGCAGATCTGAACAGATACCGTAAATATACGAAATCTAAGACTGTTGAAATGTTATATTCCGGCCGGTCGCAACTGTGACATGTTAAGGTTATGTTTGTATAGGAGTTTGTGCGCCTTTGTGGTCGACGACAAAGAAAACAAGCGTATTATATGCTTTAGAACACCTCTATATTGTTGTACTGTTCCGCTTGTTTCCTTACTTTTCCTTCAGTTTGTTCGTCCTGTTTTTGAAAAGCCGAATCTGCACTTACATTTGTATGTAATATGTATAGGTAGTTTAAAACGACATGGACTTTCAGTTGCGCACGAGGCGGATCTTATTGCACTACTATTGTACATTACAGAAACATTCACTCGGCTATTCATCATCATAAGGTCGTCAGTCCTAAGACTGGTTGGACACGTACCTCCACGCTTTCCTACTCTGAGCTAAACTTCGCATTTCCCTAAAATTAGAACAGCCCACATCCTTAACTATTTGCGAACAGTAATATAATCTAGGTCAACTTTTATCCCTCCTAACTCCCGTTTCTGCCTCTAAAATGTCTCTGATTAGACCTTCATGCCTAAGAAGGTGTCCTGCTAACCTATCTCGTGGAGTCCTCTGTTCTCCTATTCTTTCCAATAAATAACCGTTCGCGAGCATAGAAGTGACTTCTTTTTATTAAAGGCGCCACGACCCTGCGCTATCCTCTGCTTTATATCCCTACTACTCCTTCCGTCCTGACTTATCTGACTTCCTAGGTATCTAAAATTAGCCACTTCTTCTAATTTTTCGTCCCCTATCTTTATATTCGCTCTTTCCCTACTTTTTTTCCCTTGCATACCAGTATTTTAGTTTTACTTTTATTTATTTTCATACAGTACTGATCTGTCAGTACCGCTTCCATTTTATTTAAAGCTATCTCTAAGTCCTCCTTGCTAGATGCTAATACTGCTATATCATCTGCAAATCTAAGCATACTAATCTTTTGCCCTTGCACATCTATCC
>NW_020439271.1:229042-250730 GCF_000699045.2 Agrilus planipennis
TTTTATCTAATACCTGTTCATTTCTAACCTTCTCTATCCACGGTAACCTCGTCATTCCCCTGTAACACCACATTTCGAACGCTTCTACCCTTTTGTTTTCCTCCGCACCCGTACAGCGTCGCGCTCCAAACATACACCTTTAACAATATTTTTCGAATTTCTAAATTAACCGTTCACGAGCATAGAATGGACTTCTTTTTATTGAAGGCGACTCGACCCTGTGCTATCATCTGCTTTTTATCCTTCCGTCCTTATTTATTACTTATCTGACTTCCTAGATACCTAAAATCAGTCACTTCTTCTAATCTTTCGTCTCCTATCTTTACATTCGCTCTTTCCCTACTTTTTCTTCCCTTGCATACCAGTATTTTTGTTTTATTTTTATTTATTTCTATACAATACTGTTTTGTTAATACCGCTTCCATTTTATGTAAAGCTATCTCTAACTCGTGCTTGCTAGCTACTAATACTTATATCAAATCTAAGCATATAAATCATTTGTCCCTGTATATCTATCCCTACAGTTTTACTGTCTTTAATGATGTTGATGGTGTCTTCGATTTATAGATTAAAAAGTATTTTTAAGTATATTTAACATCTTGTCCCATTTGACATTGTCAAAGGTTTTTCTAAATCTATAAATGCTATGTACGCGCTCTTTCCTTTTTCTATCGCTTTCTCTATTGGAATAGCTGCAGTCTATATAAGAAAGAAGTAATGACTAAAAATTTTTTTTCATTTCGACGTAAATATTGGAATGATGTATAGAAATTACGGTCAGATATTGTTACGTGTGGACAACCAAAGCTTTAGCTAGAGATCTATTCGTCGTTGGTATTAAATTACACGCTCTCCCCTTCTAAATGGATTTACGGCAATTCAAATTCGATTCCGATTTAATATTGATGTTTACGCCTGATCGTGTCATACTCAATTAAGTCGCCTCAAAATTTGTTACGCACAATCATATACACGGAATCTTTAACAAAGTAATTTTGCTAAATCAAATTTTACGAAACTGTAGGTATATAGTGCGGGCATTGGGAAACTCGCGGTTCGTTGAAGAAAAATAATGTCGTTGATGGAAATTAAACTTTACGTAAAATAATTTTACATTAAAAATGGTGTTCATAATTGAATAAAGCAAACTGTAAATCCTTATCTTATACGGACCGCTCTGTAAGCTACAAAGTTATTTTAAGATTATTATAAATTGGCGAAGTTACTGATAAATTTTATTAAATCGAATGACAGTTATTTAAATACTTTATTCGATAAACTAAATGGCTCAACTTTTAAACACTTAAAAATACCTTTGTCGAAAATAAATGGAATGTCTAAAAGCGGGTACCAATCCTCTTTGGTACATTAATTAAATACTACGTTTTTTGACCAATTTCATTCTCATTTTATGCCCTTAAGATGAATTTCGCCTGTACATTACCGTACACAGGGCTAAGTATAGTATTACGTAGTTAGTATCAGCAATTTCTTATGCTAAAGTGTACGATGTGTTGCATACCTATTTACAAACAATTCTTTTAAATTTAATTTTTCAAACAATTTTTAACACAAAGAAAGCGATTAAACAAATTGTTCACAAAAGTGAATTTCGACCACTCGAAGCAATGGTTCTAGCAGTTTTGAGCTCACAGAGACTGATAGGGGGGAAGAACTTGTATATTTAATACAAATTAAAGTATTCTTCGGTGATGCTAGGTTAGGTGTCGGTAGCGGAGTGAACCTTGTGCCCATGCTCTTCCTTTTGTTTAAACGATTGTAAATGTAAGTTACGAAACGAGCATTAAACCTTTAAAATAAATCGGATGAAATTGGGCGTCTTTTTGTGAATCAGTAAATGTATGTCGTCTTCAAATCTGACCAGACCGTAAACATGCTGTTTCGTAGTAAATTAAAGGTTTCGACTTATTCTACTTTCATTAAAAAAGAGTGTGGAACGACAGGCTACAAAAAGTTAGTTAGTCAGTTAGTTTCATTTTCCGTTTGATGTTGTAATATGATACTTTTCGCAAGCAGAAAATTGTTATGATATTCTGATTCAACTCAGTGCAATCACAATAACTTATGGTTTTACTTCAAATTAAGGTTCTTTGTAGTCAATATTTCAATGATTTGGAGGGTTAATAAGAAATAAGGCTAATGGAAGTTAACCATTTGCTGTGAAACGTGGTTGTTTAAATAATTACAAATGTTTATCTTATTTTTTAAATTGAGTAGGATCTAGCAAGCGATTAAATTCTTTATTAATGATTGATTGATTAATGTGTCCCAGATAAAAAGAACAGACTTCAAGGAAGTAGACAAATGAATTTTAGCTGCAGTTTAGCTTCCTAAGCGAAAAGGATATTGTTTTTATGCAATTACGAAGCCAGATCTGAGCTATGGCAAAGTAAAAATACTTCATTAAGCACTTAATTAAGTTCGAGAGCGTTAATTGACTTTTACGAGGAGATTTATCAGAGAGAGAGAAAGAGGTAGAGACAGAGAAAAAGAGAGAAGAGGTAGCGTAGGATATTGCCGCCACTGCTGCTGTTACTGCTGCTTTTTTAACGAAGAAAGCTATAACCAGATGACGGAGAAATAAATTGAAGCCCATTACCACTCAAGAGAATTGGACGTCAATGTTACCTAAACGCTAAACTTTAACCGAAGAACTGATTCTACTCGATTTCAAGATTACTATAATAATATTAAAACATGTGTATTTTACTGTAATTACCATGTATTAACGATATTATTTTACAGCTGAATATTTCGGTGCTTATAGTCTTCTGAATGTGTAAAACCGGCAACTGTACATCATTAATAAATAATACGGGACGTAAGTGAGACCCTTGTGGAACTCCGGAGTTCGGAAGGAGATTTACAAGTCACCGTTTCCAAATAGTTTTGTTCGATTCAATTTGACATTGATTTTTTAGTATTTGGAATCCATTTCTTTTAAAGAAAGTCGAGAATTTCGGGTTTCAGGTGAATGTACTACACTAATGGATACCATAAGAAAGAAAAACATTTTCTTTTTGTTCTATTAAAAAACTCTCATTCGTGATAATTTTTTTTAGCTAAAATAAAACCTAGGTGTTTATGCAGTCGTGAGATAAAAATTATCCGGAGACCACTCGGAAGTTGCGTTTCTGAACTCCCGTTCTACTAGAATATTTTAAATAAAACTAGTAGCGAATTCGATTCAATGTGTTTAATGAGAATGTTTCTTACATACTAACTAACAAAATTAAATTACTTAAAACTAAAAGAATTTATGACCTAAAATGTATGAAGAAATGATAGAAAGCTGAATTTAACAAAGGAACAAAGAAATTTGAAATGTAATGAAAGTAATTAACAATANCGTATTGGGTAAAATTGTCAAACGAAATTCTAAACAATTTTCCCCATAATTACATAGCCTCCTGTTTTAGAAATTGCAATAATTTTTCTCCAATTGTGGAGACACACCAAAAAAATACAAGTACATAAACTTGTTCTTGATTTTTATGGAACTATGTAATTTTACAATGAAAATATTTATCATACTTCCTTCCTTTTTTTCTTGCTAAAATTCATTTTCTGTGAATGCTGAGTTAAGTAATATGACGAGGACAATGGAGGAATGAAGGAAAATAACTGTCATCGAGAATTACCTACCACAAAATATTAATTTCTTATTTTGTATCATCATCATAAGGTCGTCAGTCCTAAGACTGGTTGGACACGTACCTCCACTCTTTCCTACCCTAAGCTAAACTTCCCATTTCCCTAAAACCAGAACAACCCGCAAATCCTTAAATTGCGAACAGTAATCCAACCTAGGTCTACCCCTACCCCTCCTAACTCCTGTTTCTGCCTCTAATATGTCTCTGACTAGACCTTCATGCCTATCTCGCCTAATTCTTATTAACATCCATAGAGTCTTCTGTTCTCCTATTCTTTCTAATACCTCTTCATTTCTAACGTTCTCCATCCACGGTATCCTCATCGTTCGCCTGTAACACCATATTTCGAAGGCTTCTAACCTTTTCCGCCGCGCCCACTGTCCATGTTTCGCACTCGCACAACGCCGCGCTCAAAACATACACCTTTAAAAACTTTTTTCGAATTTCTAAATTAACCGTTCGCTGGCAGAAGAGTGACTTTTTTCTTTGCTTTATATCCCTGCTACTCCTTCCGTCCTGATTTATTTGACCACCTAGATACCTAAAATCAGTCACTTCTTCTAATTTTTCGTCTCCTATCTTTATATTCCCTGTTTCCCTACTTTTTCTTCTCTTGCATACCAATATTTTAGTTTTACTTTTATTTGTTTTTATACAGTACTGATCTCTAAGTCCTTATTTTGTATAGGTATAAAAAATTCATTTCAGTTACCTACTCATTTTAGCATTCGACAGAATGAAAACAAAACCAAAAACGAAATGCAGGTACTTATTTTGTTTGATTTGTGTCAGACATTGGAAAATTAATCGCTAATAAGCTGTTCCGTTGATTAATGGGAATTAATTCGCGACCTTCCTCCCTTCGTGATGACTTCCGTTCGTTGTCCGAATATAACTAAGAGTGGTCGAAATCAATTTTACCCTGATAACGAATTATCGGTATTAAATTATGGTAGAGCCGGTGATTGGATTCGTCACTGCCCCGTGTGTATGTTAGGCATGTACACCTCCCATACGAAATATACGCGAAAACAAAGCGAATCGTAATAACCGTCATAAAAAGCAATTAATTTCATTTGCGTCCATCAACAGTTTTATTGATCGTCTACAGGGTCGCGAATTCACGTTAAAGTCCAAAGCATTTTTGTTACGGAGTTTTTGACGTGAAACCTTTTACGTGTGACCGAGAGATTGCGTTACTGAGTATTGAGGTACTGAGAGTAAAGACTTTGTATCTTCCTTGACAGCATTTTTTAATGAATGCAGGATGTTCAGTACCTGCGATTCAAGCAAACATTACCATCGGATTGTTGTTATAAGTGTACAAATTTATTTTGTTTGTAGAATTGTATGCTGTTTTTTAAAATGCACACTTGATATAGAAAGCGTTTTGTGAATTGGATTTTGATATATTTTATAGAACTGCCAATTGCCAATCATTCAATTAACCTGCAATTCTGATATTCGAAGATTATACCAGTTATTGTTCTGCTGAACTATTATTGAATTATTATTATTACAAGCCTGATTGGGGATTAAATTATGTAAATAAGGCCTTGAGAGGGTGTGTGATGCTGAATAAGCACACTCTTCCGACTCCAACGTCCATGAAAGCATGAGCCACGTTACCTCTAGGTAATGCATGTAAAGGCGAGTTTCCGGCGCCTAAAAAATTGAACCATTCCGGCTAAGGGAGACAACCTCGACATAAAATTAGGTGTATTACAAAACCTAAACCTAGCTGAGGGTTGGTAATCTTCTCTAAAGAAATTCTAACTAAATTACAACATGGAAAGAATGAACGATGTAGATTGGTAAAATAAATAGTACGCTACAGACCAAGAGGAAGAAGAGATGTTGGATAAGCCCAGAAGAAGATGGCAAACATGAAAACAGAACAGGCTGCAAAACCAATCCTTGAACGCTACAGACCAAGAGGAAGATGAGATGTTGGATAAGTCCAAAAGAAGATGACAAACGTGAAAACAGAACAGGCTGTAAACCTAATCCTTCAAATGTAGAAGAGGAAGAAGACAAGCCGGATTATCTTCGTTCAGGAAAAATTAGTCATCATTCGAGAACACTTTCGAACCCTTTAGAAAACTCTAAAGCATTCTCGAATGCTATATATGTAGGACATTCAGGGGAAAAAAAAAGACAAGTTGTAACTAGTTCTGACTATTAGACGTCCAAACTCAATTAAGACCTTTATCTTTTAAACTTCATATCCTTGAAACCAACCTTAGCATCTGAAAATCGAAACCTTCTTCATGGATCGGGGATGGAGGGCAGTCATACCATGTACAACCCTTATACAATGTATGATCAAAGTACATTTTTAATATATAATATATATATATACCCTAAATCCCAAATGAATTGTCAGTGTAAGTACCCGAAGTTTTTATTTTTTGATGGTTATATTTCTAAAATGAAACCACAAGATTAAAATTTTTTCGACTGTTTGTAACTGTCAATGGGCTTTTGTTTGCTGTAACTTTTGTCATGTATTTCTCTTGAAACCTAACGAAATGGTAAAATAAAAAAATGTTGTAACTAAAACGCTTTCGACTGTAGCTACACTGATCCTGTTGTATTCGTTCGAACGATGAATAGTTTTTAATAATTGCACTCTCCGCTTTCGGCGTGCTTTAAATATAACGAACGATGTTTTGTCGAAACGAATTGGTTTATTTTGAATTTGTAAATGACCAGAATTGAACAGCATGCAAAATTAAACGGTAATGGACGCGGGCATGGTCACCTATTTTTACACATGTAGAAATAATGAACTATGAATTTTAAAAACGTTTGTTACGCTAAAAATAATAGGCAGTTAATTTAAAAATATTATTCGGCATCCTAACAGTCCTCCGATTTCGGATACGAAAAAACATTTTTAGTCGGTAGCCATGATGGATTTTACAATAAAAATGCGATGAAATTGCTGAAACAGAATTAGAATGATGAATAGCTTTTAGTGAACCAAAAAAATAGACATTTTTTTTAATTAAACGTAATCATCGCTTCAGAATGGTTTTTCTAATGTGCTGGTACTAATGTAGGTACGTATATTATGTCACATAAGATCTAGGTGAAAAAGTAAATCTATTTAAATGATGACTTTAAAAATCATTTTACCTTGGGTATATTCAAAATAACAACAAAGGACCATTATTTTCAATGGTCCACAATTTTCGTTTTCGCAGAAGGTGTTTATATTAATTTCCCTTATATCTTTTGATATATTCTACGCCTTAATTCTTTGTATATTTTTCTGCTTAATAATGCCCAAAAATCCTCGATTGGTGGAGCCTAAGGGACATTTGACGAGTTATTGGTACCTATTTATGACACTATCAAAAGTAAGCTGTTAGTTTTGGCAGTTCTTGCATAATGCCAAGATGCCAAGTCTGGTCTTGATCACGTTGATGAAGAATATTCATAAATTGTGGCAACTTCGGTAGATACCCTTCGGTATAAATGTTGGACTACACCTCACCCCTCACATGCTCCCCATATTCTAGAGATCCCACGTTATGATACACCGAACCAAAATTTTGTCGGAAAACATTTTTGTTTTGTATTTAACATTATCTGGGCAATTTTGTACATTGTCGGAATAAAAAGCTCTTCTATGAACATTTACGTTTCTTAATATACTTTAAGTCTTTCTTTGCCAATATCCGTCTTAGAATTTCACGAAAAATATTAAACGTTGTGGATAACTTTCGGCATATGATGCTTCAACACGATTTTTTGCACTTTCACAGATTATGTTGGCGCGATTTTCTTTGTTAGTAACTTCAGATGGTCACTTTTTGGCAAATTGAAGCAAGGTAAGGTAAGGTACCCTGCTCGCATTCTGCAATTGTTCTATGAATGGTTGTCTAAGAAATATTTGCGTTGCGAAAAATTCTTACAATTTCACACTTCGCAATTTGTTCAACAAGATTGTGAATTTTGCCCCTAGATGTCCGAGCTTTTGCTGACGATGATTTCGCGGGTGGTATATCGGGACATCGTGAGCCGCCACACTAAACTTGATACGTTACGAGAAAGCTTCGATAAACGACGACAATAAAACTTCTTGTTTTCCGTTGCAATTAGCACTTCGTGGCTCTGCCAGCGAATAAAACATAATAATTAGTTGATTTGGTTTTATCTACGCCTATGGCGCGAAGAGCCCTACTTCACAGCACACTTTAAACACATCATTAGTGAGATTAAAACTTTTGCGGCGAGGTGAAATTGTCGCGTACAATGCGCCCTACAAAAAGTCCATTGTTGGGAGTGAATGCAGCTAAGCCGTCAGATACAAACCTAAACAATGTTCTGAGGTGCCGATTAACGACGGGGGGTACGGTATACACACTTTGCCCCTCGAGTAGGTATTACCTACCCCGTAAACTAGTTATATCCTTATATCGTTATACAGAAACTTCTTCCTTCACATAATACCTGAAAGAAGATTCGTGTCACCTCTTCTAAAAATTGTTTGCAAACAATGGAATGCAGAGTAAAAAAGAAGTTCTTTTTAAGAGCGACACTTACGGTGTGAAAGATTTTTACACTTGAAAAAATGCGCAAAGGAGATTATATTATCCTGGAAAGTAAAAAAATCTCCCTTCTTACTGACCTCAATGGCAATCAACAGCGTAAACATTAAAAAGAAAAACTTGGTTTCACATTATTGTTGGCCTACGTCTTTAAAATAGCATTATGTACATTGTACATCCATAGGTCATGGGCGCATAGAGCTTTCTGATTGTTAATCGTATGATAATAAGTAAATTCACAAAATAGATCATCATAGTTAAACCTGATGAAACACTAGGTGTTTAACTACTTTGTTCTCCCACACCTTCTAATACCTCCTCATTTCTAACAATATTTCCATCAACATACCCATCAAAAACGTTTCTGACGTTTTCTTTTTCAGCGTCGTTGCTTTGCACCCACAGACCGTCATTGTTTCCATCATGTCTTATCCAACTTTTTATATATTGAAACTGGACGACTTGTTCTAGTTTTTCATTTGCAATTTTTATATTAGTTTTTATACACTAAAGTAATAATTTAAAATGGTCTTCTTTTATCTTTCATCTTTTAACTCCAGCACCTGAAGATTGAAATGTTGACTTATCGACTGTCGTCATTATCATAAGCTCGTCAGTCCTAAGACTGGTTGGACATGCACCTCCACTCTTTCTTATTCTGAGCTAACCTTCGCATTTCCCTAAAACTATCTAGAATATCCCACATCCTTAACCATTTGCGAACAGTAATCTAATCTAGGTCAACCTTTACCCCTCCTAACTCCCGTTTCTGCCTCTAAAATGTCTCTGACTAGACCTTAATGCCTGAGAAGGTGTCCTACCAACCTATCTCGCCTATTTGTTATTGACTTCCACAGAATCCTCTGTTCTCCTATTCTTTCTATTACCTCTTCATTTCTAACCTTCACTATCTACGGTATCCTCATCATTCGCCTGTAACATCACATTTGGAACGCTTCTAATCTTTTCTTTTCCGCCGCGGTCACCATCCATGTTTCGCACCCGTACAGCGCCGCGTTCCAAACATAAACATAAATACTCTTTTTCGGAATTCCTAACTTAACCATTCGAGAGCATAGAAATGACTTCTTTTTACTGAAGGCGACTCGACCCTGCGCTATTCTCTGGTTTATATCCGTATTACTTTTTCCGTCATGACTTATCTGACTTCCTAGATATCTAAAACCGGCCACTTCTTCCAATTTTTCGTCTCCTATCTTTATATTCGCTCATTGACTGAACCGGTTAAAAAAAGAAAACAATGTGATATGCGCCTTTATTGAATAGATAAAATTTCGAGACAAAAATCGACTCCGACTAAATAAATAAAACGTTTTATGGATGTTATAAAATTCGGGGCAACCCTCGCCAAATGTTACGATGTCGGTTGAATGAAACAAACCTAAATTGCATTCAAAAAATCATTACATCTTCGCTCGGGGTGGTGATGTCTCTATAATGTGCCGTAACAACCCTCTGAACCCGGGGAGATGAAAGGGACATATCGCTGTTTGGCAAACTCCAATCACTCGAATCATTTGTATACAAGGGGCATGTATTTAATTGACTCTTTAGGGGGCAGGCAAAATGTAATTACACTCTTTAAAAATCGAACTGCAGTTTACACTTTTCGAAGTTTAGTTTTGGCTTGATGTTCAACAAAAAAAAAATGAAAGTAGGTAATGTGTATCTGTAACTATATATAAACCCATCGTGATTATATCCGATGTAAATTGCTCTCAATCTACAGGAAATAGTTTCGCATATTAATTTATAAATTCAAAAGTAAATACTACGGTAGAATTTATATTTTTTAATATGTTTATTTATCAATACTAAGAATTTTTATTTCACAATAGCGGTAATATTTAATAATTATTAAACACTATTTAATTTCACATTAATTTTAGTACTTTTAAAAAATAGAAAATCTTAGTGTTGATATTAAAATATACAGATATATCATCGTTATTGCTGCTGTCCTCACTAGTAGCTTACAATTAGTGGTAAAAGTGTACCTATTTTAGTGCGTAAAGCCAGGGGCCAGGGGCCCGTGTTCGATTCCCGGAGACGCTGTGAGAGAAGTAACAAACTTGTTCCTCATTAAGGTAAACTGTAGTGGAAATAAATTAATTTTACATTAATTTTTATTAATTATTAGTGTTATTACCTTTGAAAAAAATATTGAAACTTTATTCGACTATACAGCTAACAACAACTACTACTAATTATCATCATAAGGTCGTCTGTCGTAAGAGACTGCTTGGATACGCACCCTCCACTCTTTCCTATCCTAAGCTAACCTTTGCGTTTCCCTAAAACTAGAACATCCCACATCCTTAACTGTTTGCGAACAGTAATCTAATCTAGGTTTACTTCTACTCCACTTAACTCCTGTTTCTGCCTCTAATATGTCTCTGACTAGACCTTCATGCCTGAGAAGGTGTCCTACTAACCTATCTCGCCTATTTTTTATTGATTTTCACAGAGTCATCCGTTCTCCTATTCTTTCTAATACCTCTTCATTTCTAACCTTCTCTATCCACGGTATCCTCATCATTCGCGGGTACACCATATTCCGAACGCTTCTAACCTTTTCTTTTCCGCTGTGCCCACCGTTTGTGTTTCGCACTCATACAACGCCGCGCTCCAAACATACACTTTCAACAATCTTTTTTGAATTTCTAAATTAATCGTTTGCTAGCATAGAAGTGACTTCTTTTTAGTGAGGGCGACTCGACCCTGCGCTATCCTCTGCTTTATATCCCTACTACTCCTTCCATCCTGACTTATCTGACTCTAAAATCAGTCACTTCTTCTAATCTTTCGTCTCTTATCTTTATATTCGCTCTTTCCCTACTTTTTCTTCCCTTGCATACCAGTATTTTTGTTTTATTTTTATTTATTTCTATACAATACTGTTTTGTTAATACCGCTTCCATTTTATGTAAAGCTATCTCTAACTCGTGCTTGCTAGCTACTAATACTTATATCAAATCTAAGCATATAAATCATTTGTCCCTGTATATCTATCCCTACAGTTTTACTGTCTTTAATGATGTTGATGGTGTCTTCGATTTATAGATTAAAAAGTATTTTTAAGTATATTTAACATCTTGTCCCATTTGACATTGTCAAAGGTTTTTCTAAATCTATAAATGCTATGTACGCGCTCTTTCCTTTTTCTATCGCTTTCTCTATTGGAATAGCTGCAGTCTATATAAGAAAGAAGTAATGACTAAAAATTTTTTTTCATTTCGACGTAAATATTGGAATGATGTATAGAAATTACGGTCAGATATTGTTACGTGTGGACAACCAAAGCTTTAGCTAGAGATCTATTCGTCGTTGGTATTAAATTACACGCTCTCCCCTTCTAAATGGATTTACGGCAATTCAAATTCGATTCCGATTTAATATTGATGTTTACGCCTGATCGTGTCATACTCAATTAAGTCGCCTCAAAATTTGTTACGCACAATCATATACACGGAATCTTTAACAAAGTAATTTTGCTAAATCAAATTTTACGAAACTGTAGGTATATAGTGCGGGCATTGGGAAACTCGCGGTTCGTTGAAGAAAAATAATGTCGTTGATGGAAATTAAACTTTACGTAAAATAATTTTACATTAAAAATGGTGTTCATAATTGAATAAAGCAAACTGTAAATCCTTATCTTATACGGACCGCTCTGTAAGCTACAAAGTTATTTTAAGATTATTATAAATTGGCGAAGTTACTGATAAATTTTATTAAATCGAATGACAGTTATTTAAATACTTTATTCGATAAACTAAATGGCTCAACTTTTAAACACTTAAAAATACCTTTGTCGAAAATAAATGGAATGTCTAAAAGCGGGTACCAATCCTCTTTGGTACATTAATTAAATACTACGTTTTTTGACCAATTTCATTCTCATTTTATGCCCTTAAGATGAATTTCGCCTGTACATTACCGTACACAGGGCTAAGTATAGTATTACGTAGTTAGTATCAGCAATTTCTTATGCTAAAGTGTACGATGTGTTGCATACCTATTTACAAACAATTCTTTTAAATTTAATTTTTCAAACAATTTTTAACACAAAGAAAGCGATTAAACAAATTGTTCACAAAAGTGAATTTCGACCACTCGAAGCAATGGTTCTAGCAGTTTTGAGCTCACAGAGACTGATAGGGGGGAAGAACTTGTATATTTAATACAAATTAAAGTATTCTTCGGTGATGCTAGGTTAGGTGTCGGTAGCGGAGTGAACCTTGTGCCCATGCTCTTCCTTTTGTTTAAACGATTGTAAATGTAAGTTACGAAACGAGCATTAAACCTTTAAAATAAATCGGATGAAATTGGGCGTCTTTTTGTGAATCAGTAAATGTATGTCGTCTTCAAATCTGACCAGACCGTAAACATGCTGTTTCGTAGTAAATTAAAGGTTTCGACTTATTCTACTTTCATTAAAAAAGAGTGTGGAACGACAGGCTACAAAAAGTTAGTTAGTCAGTTAGTTTCATTTTCCGTTTGATGTTGTAATATGATACTTTTCGCAAGCAGAAAATTGTTATGATATTCTGATTCAACTCAGTGCAATCACAATAACTTATGGTTTTACTTCAAATTAAGGTTCTTTGTAGTCAATATTTCAATGATTTGGAGGGTTAATAAGAAATAAGGCTAATGGAAGTTAACCATTTGCTGTGAAACGTGGTTGTTTAAATAATTACAAATGTTTATCTTATTTTTTAAATTGAGTAGGATCTAGCAAGCGATTAAATTCTTTATTAATGATTGATTGATTAATGTGTCCCAGATAAAAAGAACAGACTTCAAGGAAGTAGACAAATGAATTTTAGCTGCAGTTTAGCTTCCTAAGCGAAAAGGATATTGTTTTTATGCAATTACGAAGCCAGATCTGAGCTATGGCAAAGTAAAAATACTTCATTAAGCACTTAATTAAGTTCGAGAGCGTTAATTGACTTTTACGAGGAGATTTATCAGAGAGAGAGAAAGAGGTAGAGACAGAGAAAAAGAGAGAAGAGGTAGCGTAGGATATTGCCGCCACTGCTGCTGTTACTGCTGCTTTTTTAACGAAGAAAGCTATAACCAGATGACGGAGAAATAAATTGAAGCCCATTACCACTCAAGAGAATTGGACGTCAATGTTACCTAAACGCTAAACTTTAACCGAAGAACTGATTCTACTCGATTTCAAGATTACTATAATAATATTAAAACATGTGTATTTTACTGTAATTACCATGTATTAACGATATTATTTTACAGCTGAATATTTCGGTGCTTATAGTCTTCTGAATGTGTAAAACCGGCAACTGTACATCATTAATAAATAATACGGGACGTAAGTGAGACCCTTGTGGAACTCCGGAGTTCGGAAGGAGATTTACAAGTCACCGTTTCCAAATAGTTTTGTTCGATTCAATTTGACATTGATTTTTTAGTATTTGGAATCCATTTCTTTTAAAGAAAGTCGAGAATTTCGGGTTTCAGGTGAATGTACTACACTAATGGATACCATAAGAAAGAAAAACATTTTCTTTTTGTTCTATTAAAAAACTCTCATTCGTGATAATTTTTTTTAGCTAAAATAAAACCTAGGTGTTTATGCAGTCGTGAGATAAAAATTATCCGGAGACCACTCGGAAGTTGCGTTTCTGAACTCCCGTTCTACTAGAATATTTTAAATAAAACTAGTAGCGAATTCGATTCAATGTGTTTAATGAGAATGTTTCTTACATACTAACTAACAAAATTAAATTACTTAAAACTAAAAGAATTTATGACCTAAAATGTTTGAAGAAATGTTTGAAGTTGAACTTAACAAAGGAACAAAGAAATTTGAAATGTAATGAAAGTAATTAACAATACTAAATCTAACTAAACGGAAAAGTTTTCGAATTAAAATAATTGTAAAGAATATGGATAATTATTAGCACTTAACACTAGGAATTTCTAATGCCAGTTTTTCGATGTCATTTGTAATAACTGATAGAAACAACGTATAAATCCGCTTTAATCAAAGCAAAAATTAATTGTTGTGCTTTTTAGGTGCGTATATGTTATTTACGCATCATCTATTGTACCCTAGTAGCAGTAGAAATCGTTAAACTTTCAACCTTTTGCACATTGCAGGAAGCTCATTTCAACTTCCTGTAAGGCTGACAATCCCCACGAGGTCGCAGCACTGACTCCTTGAGGATCAATAAATACATCTAAAATCCTTTTCGTTATTTTTTGGTATCAAAGGAACAATAGCAATCCCAGCGCCTTCACCAAATATTGTTCGATAATCCTAATATTATATTTTTTGGATTATTTGTACATAATTTCATTCAGAAAGCCATAGTACCTAACAAACTAAAATAATTGTGTAACTTTTTCGGCAGTTGGACAGAATTCCGTGATATGCAACAGTTTTTTTACATTTCATAACGATTAAGTACATTTTATTTCCATAAAAACTTACATTGATTACTTTTAATTAATAAAGTTAATCTATTATCAGAATATCGGAATCTCAAAAACTATTAATTGACGTTAGTTAGCCCTGATGGTTAAAGATTGCTTTTACGTCGTTGAGTGTAAACATGAAATAATTGCCCAACGTTAAAAATTACTTTGTTTTTAACATAGACATCTGACGACTTCTTGTTTTTTTTTGTTGTTAATAATAAGATAATGGAACAACTAAGAAAAGGATTGTGTAACAGTTATTTGTATGTTTCATCACATATGCCGCGTCATCTAATAGAAGTATTTCTAGATTTTAATGTATACAAACATCAGGGAAAAATGAACCTGATCTTTAATAATACGAGGGTGGATTGATAAGTTTCCGGCCTAACCAAGAGATGACGCCACTAGGCCTACCTTGAGGTGACATTCTATAGTACCATCCTTGGATAGCTTGTAGCTATAGTTTCAGCCCGATCTCCTTGCTAGTGTAGGTTTGACAGCACGCTGAACAAGACGCCTCTGTGGTTTTCGTAAAAATGGAAAAGCAGGAAAATCGTNCATTTTTATGCGTTTCTTTAATTTAATTGCACGATAAAAGCCAGAACGTAGGAGAAAATGTTGATTTTGTGACTTGTGAGCAGAATCTGCAAAACAAATGAAGGATGATTCACTTCTAAGTAAATGTGATATCAAAATTTTATTCAAACGAAAATAAAATTCTTTTAAATGTATCCAGTCGTTCTTTCGGCACACATTTTCCGGTTGGTCATTTTTCCGGTATTCAGAAATTCCGAGTAAATTTTTCCATAATCTATTTTACCGGTTCCGTTTTTCCGGTGAACTTTTCTCTACTATTTCTACCTTTCGTACTGAGGTGGAACGTATATTCTTCAGCATAAAAGGCTAAATATACTTTCACCCTGCTGTCCTTTCACGGCAATTTTCTGCCTATATTAGAAGTTATTTCGAAATGATGTTGCCATCATCTTTTGCAGTGGTTCGTACAAACTACTTCCATGGCATAATCGCAATCATTTCACAGTAGGCTTCAATTGTGTATATCGGCTATTACCAGTTATTGTCCAGTCGTCTTTGGGTATCCAGAATGATCCATTGCATGTAGCATTGATTTTAAACGGATGTAATCAATTCATCAGTATTCAATGTTATTATATGTATGCTAAAACTCTTCAAGTCTCATAAGGGTATAAGGTATGGCTTCCCATTCCCCCTTTCATGAAGTAGTAGATTTCAGATTTCAGCTGCAGGGGTTGGTTTCAATGGTATGAGGATTAAGACTATCGCCCCAAAGGACTCCATCAAGAGACTCAGTTAAGATGTTAATTGCGTTACGACGTTTGGTCAAAACGGTACAAAATGTCAGGTTGTTCCCAAATGCTCTGCATCTAGCGGTTTTGAGAATTTTTTAGGATTTTCTAAGACGTTCTAGAACGTTTCTTAATATTATTACTTTCTGATCGAAGCTAGGGTAATCCATCTTGTATAGGGTTATTCGGAAAGTCATTTCGTTTTTTCCCGACAGAGGATTTAATTGTATTCTTTTACACCCAACTTCACATTTAAACCGTATAACTTTTATATGCTTTGAGAGCTCATATAGCAAAGCTTGTGTGTGAAAAATTCCAATTAATTCTACGCAGTAGTTTTTGGTTGGTGCCCTTTTAAATATGGAGAGCGATAAGCAGTTGATTAATGGAAATATTAACGGCAAAGATGATGCCCTTAAAAATCTTTATACATTGATGTGTTTTGTTAAAAACAAACTGCAAAAAACATATTTATTTTTAAAAAATATTTACAACTTAGGGGACGATATAATAAGGAAATTTCCTAAGACAACAGCCAAAACATGCCAAACCGAATAACCCGACTAGAATTTTCAAAAGACCTTTCAGTGATGTAGGAAAAATTTACCTATACTGTTGAGTCACTTTTTTAACGGTATTTCAAACGGATGAAACCAAAATATCATATAAACATATTAGTCATCATCATCATCACCATAAGGTCGTCAGGCCTAAGACTGGTTGAATACGCACCTCCACACTTTCCTATCCTGAGCTAATCTTCGCATTTCCCTTAAACTAGAAAAACCCACATTAACTATTTACGAACAGTAATCTAATCTAGATCTATCTCTACCCCTCCTAACTCCAGTTTCTGCCTCTAATATGTCTCTGACTAGACCTTCATGCGTGAGAAGGTGTCCTACTAACCTATCTCGCCTATTTCTTATTGACTTCCATAGAGTCCTCTGTTCTCCTATTCTTTCTAATACCTCTTCATTTCTAAACTTTTCTATACACCTATCATCTAAAACTAAAATAATCTTATATTGTTTAAATTTGTGACGAGAAAAAAGGAATTTTTTGTTCACTTTTATAGAACATGTTTGGAATCTTATCGTAACAAGAACTAAATCATAGGTAAGCAGAAGTTTTAGTTCCTTTATTTAAAGTTATAAGTAACAAATTCTTTTCACAATGCAGATGGATAACATTATGTTAGATCAAAATAATAATATTTACTAAAATAACAATTTAACATTATATGTGCTTTTGTTGATAACTAAAAATATTTAGGTACGTAAGTGCTTATGATTTACGAAATACAGAGTACCCATTTAAAAACAATGTTTATATAGTAATAAACAAAATAAATTCTCATACTGCATATTGTATTGTACTTCTTAAAACTTACTAGGTGGCATGGTGCAACTTGTATGTACTTATAGGAACCCACATATTATTGCAACACAAATATGTATAAAATATCTAACACAATAAATAGTTAAAATCACAATAATTTATACACCACAGTTACAAGGACAAAAATTATAAATTTTATAAAAAAATCCACGTGGCGGATTCTCAGACTGGCAATTAAATTGACAGTTTGATAAGGAATAAAATGTAATAAAAAGTTTTATATAAAAAAATTATAGTTTTCAGTTGCAATATATTTTAACATAAACTATTTAGTTTATATATAAACAACACAAACCAACTATACAAATGACAAACTAGCTGACCCTTTCTTTTGTGTAACATTTCTTATTTCATTTTATTTCTTATCAAGTTGTACTTACTGTCAATTTAATTGTATGTCTGATTATTTGCCACGTGCTTATGTTTTTATCTTTAAAATATCGTGTTGCCTAAATAATTGCGTTTTACTTTTTATATGTGTGTAGGTACCATTAACTCGTGTTGTCAGCCGACTTCCAAAAAAAGTGTTATTGCTTAATTTTTAATGTTCTTTTTGAAATAACTGACTTTTTAACTATAAGCATTAATAAGAAATATACACTATATACCTAGTATTATTATCAATATTAATAACAAATGCGTAACCTTGAAAAATCATCAGAAACGAAGGCGAAACTTCGTGTCAGTTTTATATTAATATAAACTAAATAAATGTTTATAAGTCCATGAATAATAGTCACTCAGTAAAAAGTAGTGTGAAATACGTATAACTAGCTACTTAATTAAATTTATACCAACAATGTAACCAACTAGATAGAAATTTGGTTAATTGTTTACTAACAATTCTGCTAATGCTTTAGTACCTAATCCTGTAAAGTTAATAGTTAGCAAGAGTAACCTTTTTTTGTTTGTATATTAACGACTTTATATTTCAATTGAACGAATGAACTTTTGCTATCGAATATAAGTACATAAAATCGTAAATAATTTAAACTAGGTGAATTTTGCTTTAACATGATTTTTTGTCCTCGTATTAAGACATAAGCTCAATTGCCCACAGGCAGAAGGATTACTAAGATCGTTATTTAATTACAATACAATACAATACATACAACAAGTTAGAAGTGTCCAATCAGACCTGATTATGTTGTAAAATGGTAAGCACTAGAACACTGGAGGCGTTTCTTTCTTTAAAGTTGGTATGGTAAAATTAGCAAGCAAATGTATAAACCGTCAGATAAATAATTAGCCACCATTTAGCTATTATTAAGAAAGTCATAACCATAGACAGGCTCATAGTTAGTTGTTATTTAACTGCTAACGATTACGAGGTTATAAATAGTTTCATTTTTCGATACTGACGGCCTGATAATTACTACAATTATGTTGAGTGATATTATAGTAGGCAATCAAAATCAGGCCGTGAATATTTCGGAAATTAGTCGTGAAAGCCAAAAATTAGCGTAGATCCGAAACACCCAAAAAATGGTTTGAATTTTTTCAATTGAAATTAGTTTCCGAGCCGCAGCTAATTTTCCGATTTCATGAGGTTTTAGAATGCCTAATATAATTGAACCTGCTATTAATAGTTTATATCGTCAATGTTTAATAAGAATGTTAGAATACAACGATTTCATAATATGTAATGTAAGTTCGTAGATTAATAAATCAAGTATTTTATGTTGCTTATTGTTAGACTAAGAAAACAAGCCATGATTTGTATTAACCAAAGTTTATGTTTCGTCTAGTTCAAATCCTGTTCGGAAAGTAGTTGTAAGAAAGACGTTGTAAAAGAAAGATTGTCAGTAAAAGAACATTGAAAAATTGTAACTCACTATTGTTTAAATATTCAAGCTAAATAAAATTTACTTTACTTCAATAATCAACTGGTTTTTTCATAATTGAAATAAATAAATCGAACAAAGAAGGTAATTATGAACTCCGTTCAAGCTGTCTAAGCTTTTCCTAACCGATTTTACAATTTTTCTATGCTAACATTCGAAGTTTTTGGGTTTCCCGAGTTGCTGTCAATATTTGCAAGCCAGTATATTATCATGCAAACTTCAAAGGGGAAAAACGTTTACAGTAGTTGGAATCCCGAGCACTTCATATAATGAAAAAGAATATATAAATTAATTACATATTTTTTTAATTGCAAATGAAATAGAACCCAGTTCGTTAGTATATTATGTGTATGTATGTAATAATTTTATATCAATGATTCGCGTTTTGTCTTATCAAAGATAATAAACCACAATATTTATTTAAGCAAATATGTCTACGTCTATGTAACTACATACAAATATACATACATAAATACATACATACATACATATGTATTTTTTTTTACATGCAATGCATTTACTTTGCTGTCAAAAATGTAAATATTTTGTTAATACATTCGAATGATTCCAATTTCATAAGATACACATATATTAATGCATGCACGCACAGATAACATGCGTCACAATTTGCCTTAAATTTGTTATTATTGATAAAAGTGTATAAATGATCATGGTCATTTACATATGCATATTGGTGATAGTACATACCTACTCGCTATTTACTTTATTTGATAAGAACAAGGAGCTTTGAGGAATAATTAATATAGGGTTGTTCGGAAAGTCATTTCGTTTTTTCCCGACAAAGGATTTAATTGTATTCTTTTGCACCCAACTTCACATTTAAGCCGTATAATTTTTATATGCTTTTCAGAGCTCATATAGCAAGGCTTTTGTGTGAAAAATTCCAATTAATTCTATGCAGTAGTTTTTGGTTGGTGCCCTTTTAAATATGGAGAGCGATAAGGTCAGGCCGGAAACTTATCAATCCACCCTCGTAATTATTATACCATTTCATTATTTACGTATTATCTGTAAATTCTTGTAAACTTGTTTTTTGATTAATGGAAATATTAACGGCAAAGATGATGCCCTTAAAAATCTTTATACATTGATGTGTTTTGTTAAAAACAAACTGCAAAAAACATATTTATTTTTAAAAAATATTTACAACTTAGGGGACGATATAATAAGGAAATTTCCTAAGACAACAGCCAAAACATGCCAAACCGAATAACCCGACTAGAATTTTCAAAAGACCTTTCAGTGATGTAGGAAAAATTTACCTATACTGTTGAGTCACTTTTTTAACGGTATTTCAAACGGATGAAACCAAAATATCATATAAACATATTAGTCATCATCATCATCACCATAAGGTCGTCAGGCCTAAGACTGGTTGAATACGCACCTCCACACTTTCCTATCCTGAGCTAATCTTCGCATTTCCCTTAAACTAGAAAAACCCACATTAACTATTTACGAACAGTAATCTAATCTAGATCTATCTCTACCCCTCCTAACTCCAGTTTCTGCCTCTAATATGTCTCTGACTAGACCTTCATGCGTGAGAAGGTGTCCTACTAACCTATCTCGCCTATTTCTTATTGACTTCCATAGAGTCCTCTGTTCTCCTATTCTTTCTAATACCTCTTCATCCAAGGCATCCTCATCATTCGCCTGTAACATCACATTTCTACCGCGTTTAATCTTTTATTTTCCTCCGCGCACACCGTTCATGTTTCGCACTCGTCCAGCGCCGGTTCCAAAGATACACCTTTAGCAATCGTCTTCGAATTTCTAAATTAACCATTCGCGAGCATAGAAGTGACTTCTTCTTATTGAAGGCGACTCGATCCTGCGCTATCCTCTGCTTTATATCCCTACTGCTCCTTCCGTCTTGACGTACCTTACTTCCTAAATACCTAAAATTAGTCACTTCTTCTAATCTTTCGTCTCCTATCTTTATATTCGCTCATTCCCTATTTTTCTTCCCTTGCATACCAGTACTTTTATTTATTTTCATAAGGAGGTATAGAAGACAATAAATTACAATGCGCAATTGTTTTTTATAGTTGCGTATTTCAAAATAAAAACGAAACTTGTGACATTGTTATCTTAAATAATGCAGCCGATAAGTTGAGAAGTACCGGCGTACAATTCAAACTTGTGTTAAACTAATTTTGCTAATATTGATTACTATACTTCAAACTTTCCTATTTTTATTAGGAATTTTCGCTATAAACGAGCGCGTACCTATATGCGTGATATAATTTCTCAATAAGCGTTTTTAAATGGAAATGTAAAAGCGAGTTTTGTTTTTGTAATCATTTTAATAACTTGCAAAATAACTCAATAAAAAGTACGTTAACATCAAGAGATTTTCGATTACAAGCATGCTTTAAGCTTTT
>NW_020439271.1:256384-266612 GCF_000699045.2 Agrilus planipennis
ACATATCTTACTGTTTTACTACAGAAAGGGTAAAAATGCTGTTCAAGCCAGAAAGAAATTGACTGATGTGTATGGAGAAGGTGTGTTGAAAGCACGCCAGTGCCAGAACTGGGTCGCTAAATTTCGATCCGGCAATTTTGATGTCGAAGATGCACCACGTTCGGGAAGGCCGGTTGAAGCTGATAAAGACGCGATAAAGGCATTAGTTGATGTGAACCGGCGAATAACAACGTGGGTAAATAACACGTGAGATCGGATTGAGGTTAAATTTATCAAATTCAACAGTTTATGACCACTTGAAAGGCCTGGGATTATCCTCGAAGCTCGATCTATGGGATGCCCATGTTCTCACAGAGAGAAATCTGTGTCGCCGCATTGACGTCTGCGATTCGCTTCTCAAACGTCACGAAAATGATCCGTTTCTGAAGCGCATCATCACTGGGGACGAAAAGTGGATTCTATACAACAACGTCAAACGCAAGAGGTCATGGAGCAAAAAAGATGAACCGGCTCAAACCATTTCCAAAGCCGATATTCACCAAAAAAAGGTGATGCTATCTGTTTGGTGGGATTTTAAAGGAATCGTTCTTTTTGAGCTTTTACCGGATAACACAACGATTAATTCGGAAGTCTACTGTCATCAGCTGGACAAACTGAATGATGCACTTCAACAGAAAAGGTCAGAACTAATCAACAGGAAAGGTGTAGTGTTTCACCAAGACAACGCGAGACCTCACCCAAGTTTGGTCACTCGCCAAAAGCTTTTACAGCTTGAATGGAATACAATGCTACACCCACCATATTCTCCAGACCTGGCACCATCGGATTAATATTTGTTCCGGTCACTCCAAAATTTTTTAGACGGTAAAACCTTCACCTCAAATGAGGAGGTCAAAAATCTCCTCGATCAGTTTTTTGCCAGTAAAGACCAAAAATTTTATGAGCGTGGAATTATGCTACTATCAGAAAGATGGCAAAAGGTGTTGGACCACAACGGTTAATATATAATTTAATAAAGTATTTGTTTATTATACGAAAACTGTCCACAAAAAAAACGAAATGACTTTCTGAACAACCCTATAGAATAAGTAACAAAAAGTGCCTCTCGCAAATTCGGAAGTATTCAATAGTCTAGGCAAATTAGACTACCTACTGGGTGGAAAAGATTGGAATAGAGCTAATTTTTGCATATAAAATAGTAAAAAATTACGTACATCATTAATAAGCTTGTACGCAAGCATTTAAGGTCGTTTTCTCGATATTTTTTTCGTTCTTCTTCTACAACTGTTTTCTAATGATTTAATCGAAAAAAGCTAAATAAGAACGTTTTTCAAAGTGATAAATTTTCTTCAATAAATGAACATTTATCGAAAAAAAGTGATTTCTTTGGAGTTCACTCTTTTAAGATAGAAGTCCGGCTATTAATTGCACTGAAAGATTGGGAAAAGGAGACTTTCTTTTAGGTTATTGATCTTGCTAAAATTTTATCTTGATTGGATAAATAGCTGAACAACAACTTATTTGTTAATAAAAAAATGATCAATTTTGTAATGCTACCAAATGCTAATTATTATTGATTCGTTATCATCTGTACTTGCAGAAAATATGCAAGAAGTGTACTTTTGTCATAATTTAGTAATTAAAATTTAATTATTTAACTTTTTTGACTACATGGTTGTACACTCGATTTTTTGCAAAGGTTTTTTTATTGGGCCGAAATGAAAGGATTTTTAATTTTTAACAATTTTAGAGAAAGATTATGTATATGTATTAAAAAGCCTTCGTTCTCTCAAAGTGACATTAATTTGCCACGTTTATCAACTGTTGATTTAATTTAATTTGAAAAAAGTATTGAAAGAAATTCGAGTGTATTACAGTTTTTGTTAAATTATTACATAGGTATATATACTGGGGCCATTAAGAAATGGTCGTTTAGGGTACATCTTTAAGATTATAACAAAAATTTTATAAAACAAATTCCGATAACCTGATAACTGTACGGAAGCCAGTTATTAGGTACATTTCCTTTTCCTTATCTCATTTACACAACACATCGCATTTTCCAGCCATCATATCTTACTAAAATTATTTTAATCGCATCTCATAAAAATTCCTCAAATTCGTTCAACTTTTTATTTAAAGGTTTTGAAATATTTTCTGTTTATTAAGAAACAGACACAATTAAGGAGTGTTGCGAAAAATTGAACTTTTCAACTTTAATGCACTAGCATTAACGTAATAACTTATCACGAAAATTATTATAAACACTTATTTTTTAGAAATAACAAAATAATTGTTTTATTGAAACATATTAAATCGGAGTATTCTACTTCCCCATGAAATTGCATGAAAATAGATCGAAATAAGTTAGAGAATGAAGCAAATTGACACTAAATTATTCACAATACTAATTAGGTTGACAAATACTTCGTATGATCAATTATTATTTAATATTTTTAGGAAGTAATTTAGACAACATATTCAATAACGTATCACGAAATTGCTTTAATGTACCTAGGTGGTTTTCCGTAAATTATTAAAAGTGTAAACTTAATGGGAAATTGGATCACTTCAATAATTTCCAAATGTGATATGTCTAATTAAAGATAATCAATTAATAAAATATATACAGACGATGAATTTAGCGGTAAAACAAATGGTTGGTTGGTTGGTTGGTTGGTACTGTCTTTGGTTTGGTTTGGTTTATTTGGTAACTCTACTACTACTAATACTAACTGGTAAAAACTTCTCCGACTTTCTCCTTTGGTATGACGATGAACATTTCTAATGGGGGTAAAATTCTTAGAATCTTTGTCGTTAAGAATACATACGTATTCAAGCCTGAGGGTTCCAATGGTCATAAAATCAGGTAAAAAATGTTATTTTGTTTGGCTTAAAGAACGTATTTCGGTTTGCTTCAAAAATGAAACAGGAAAAAGTCGGAATATTTGTTCAATTTTACTTACTACTACATTGATGAGTTAAATAATAATATATAGAAAAAGATAAAATCCTACCGAACACTAAGCATTTATGAAACTAAAGAGTAGAGATACACCGGATAGTGATTTTGTAGGATACTAAATAAAAGGGTAAACAAAACTACTACGGTTAGCGTACTGTAAGTAGTTGCAGGGTTCATGTTTTTGTTTTAGCGAGGTTTTCAGTAAATACCACCCTCACTAACGTCCCAAATCACATTAAATGGAAGTTGAATATGTGATCTGCTATAATGCAAGCAATGCACAATGATGTAATGTAAAATACCCGTTAAATACTGACGTATGTTCCACACCGACATTATATTAAAAAAAAAATAAAATCAAAAAGTTGTAGGCAACGTTAGCATGTTAGGTTTTGTTTTCATACAATTATTGTTTACGTAAGCATAGAAAGATAACGATAAGGCACTTATGAATGGGTTTGTAGATGTGTATATCTGAATGATCCTAGTTGGTGAATTAAAAAGCTGTAAAATAACAACATAAGTAAAAATACAATCTTACCAAGTACGTATGCGTCAAACTGAATTTAGGGTAAATAAAAATTAACTATTACTTATATTAATTATCAGTACGTTGTACAGTACTGGGAACCCTTATTCTGATACGTACTAACTTTATCTACTGTCGTTAATTTTATTTGAGAAAAGTTCGATGACCTGATACAGATACATGAAGAATTTGTCATAATTTCGTAGGCATCCTTACATTAGGGCATAACAATTGTAACAAAAATTAATTAATAAATGAATGTTTTAACGTGTTTTATTTCATAAAATCCCCCGCAGCCACGAATCGACATATACATTGTTATGAAAAACTTTTATGAGACCTCCTTTTTTTATTGATAGCAATCGACCATCTTTAAACCAAACACGGGATTATTTTAAATATTTAATCGTAAATGCAGCTAAGTTACTAATTAGGGTAGGTATATGATGGCTGAGATTTTTTTTACGTTGTAAATATTCTATAGATCTCAAATAACCGATAAATCAATCAAAATAAAAAAATGTCTTTATCAGAAGTAAAGTCAACAAATTTCATGCAAAATAGTGATATAAAAATTTGATATTAGCTAAGAGTCAAGTTTGCGCCACAAAAATAAATCGCGAGAATGATGCAATTTTAAAGAAATTTTCAATCTTAGCGACGGTTACATACATACTGAATAAATTCATCATGTTAATACATGAAGAACTTCTGTGTTTTAAGTTCAGGAACGTCGACAAAAACCGGTATTACATACTCAACTAAACCTATATGTTGGACCCTCAAAAAATAATTACTGGAATAGTTATTTTTTTAAAATAATATTATTTTTAAGGTAAATTTTCTACATTCTTAAATTGTAATATATACGGTGAAGTCAAGGCTGAAAATAAGTACTTAACTCATATTACAATTGAAGAGCAATTAATAAAATATTAAGCGTGCTACAAGTTACTGCATTTATGTAATAAAATAAGAATTTCAGTATAAGTGATATAAAGGCGGTACAAATGTGATTATTTATTCGTTTACTTACTTCACAAATAATATTAAAATTTTTGTCGAATGCCCAAATTTTGTGGTATATTGAGTTTCACCTTTGTTAAAATTGTCTTATCGTTACAATTCAACATTCAGAATTTCTCTATATAAAATTAATTCGTTCGTTTACTTAAATTTACAAAACTATTTAGAAATGTAGATAAGCACCTCTGATACTTATATATTTTAGAAAATGTCTAAAGGAAGTAAGATAATAATTAAGTAAAAATTACAACTTGAAATTTTGTCGATTTGAAGCGATTTTCTGATAGCAATTATGTTACGCTACAAAAACTTTACGTATAAAATACAATATATCGTTAGGTAGTCATGTTACTAAATTATGCATTAGAATTAGCTTTTTTTTATGAATTTATTTTAATTTGAAGAATTGAATGAAAAGAATAAAATTTACGATTTTTAAAAACGTTATAATTGTATATTGCATGTGTATATATATACATACGTGTTTTTTGCTTTAAGTTCTTGATAGTATTGATAATGTATCAAAACACAGGTGGCAATGACATTCGCCAAAGCGCGCGCCAACGCAAAAATCGCCGAATCTTATTTAGTTGAAGCGATAATTTCATCATGCTATTGATGAGAAAGTTTTATGTGTGTTGTTCTATGTACACTCTTGTTTGTATAGTATAGACACTCAAGACCTAACTATTACATCATCCACTGCCGGCATTTCTTATAAAATCAGGCATCGGGCTTGTATATACCATTCATATTTAATTCGACGCGTGAGGAACTGGAATAATTGTTAGTTATTATCAATTACAATATTGCTGTTACTGCCAGTATTTCGTCAATACATATTATTTACATTTTGTATTAAGAACTTGTGGTCTAAAACAATAATAAGATGGAGACAACAATGGATTACAGAAATTTCATTAAACCGTTCTCTGGAAGAAGACGACCCAATATAACAAGAGAGCTCAGTAAGTACCTGCTTATTATTTTTATAAATTATTTTTTTCGAATTTAAATATACCTAATTACTGCTTCTAATTATCTTCAACACCGATATTTATTAAGTAAATTTGAATTATAAAATTCCGCGAGTGGTTTCTGAAGCTCTGATATTTTGTCCTGAATCATACAAGAAATCTTCATGTTTCTGAAGTAGAAGAACTTTTTCCGATTCAGTCTTGTAGGTTTTTTGTTTGAAATTATGCATCACTAACAGAAAAGCTTTGAGGATGTCTCGTGTGAAAAAGGACGAAACGCTGGAAATAGACGCAGCATGACGCGGTGCAAATTCAGAAGTCTAAATATGTAATAAGAAGTAGCTTTTTTACCTTTTTCTTGTAAAATTTCTTTAACTACTTTTTCTGTTACACGATATTTTGAGAAAATAATGAGTTCAAAAGGACAGTTAAGATAAACGTGTTTTTGTCATATTTTTCCTTTTAAAATGTCGCAATCAGTTCCAGATAGAAAATAACGAATTTTATGGTAAATAAGTTAACGTAGATGTTAAGCAACAATTTCGAAAGATTGATTTCTTATAAACGTTTGTAGAAAATTGCAATGTTTAAAGATAACGATAAGGCACTTATGAATGGGTTTGTAGATGTGTATATCTGAATGATCCTAGTTGGTGAATTAAAAAGCTGTAAAATAACAACATAAGTAAAAATACAATCTTACCAAGTACGTATGCGTCAAACTGAATTTAGGGTAAATAAAAATTAACTATTACTTATATTAATTATCAGTACGTTGTACAGTACTGGGAACCCTTATTCTGATACGTACTAACTTTATCTACTGTCGTTAATTTTATTTGAGAAAAGTTCGATGACCTGATACAGATACATGAAGAATTTGTCATAATTTCGTAGGCATCCTTACATTAGGGCATAACAATTGTAACAAAAATTAATTAATAAATGAATGTTTTAACGTGTTTTATTTCATAAAATCCCCCGCAGCCACGAATCGACATATACATTGTTATGAAAAACTTTTATGAGACCTCCTTTTTTTATTGATAGCAATCGACCATCTTTAAACCAAACACGGGATTATTTTAAATATTTAATCGTAAATGCAGCTAAGTTACTAATTAGGGTAGGTATATGATGGCTGAGATTTTTTTTACGTTGTAAATATTCTATAGATCTCAAATAACCGATAAATCAATCAAAATAAAAAAATGTCTTTATCAGAAGTAAAGTCAACAAATTTCATGCAAAATAGTGATATAAAAATTTGATATTAGCTAAGAGTCAAGTTTGCGCCACAAAAATAAATCGCGAGAATGATGCAATTTTAAAGAAATTTTCAATCTTAGCGACGGTTACATACATACTGAATAAATTCATCATGTTAATACATGAAGAACTTCTGTGTTTTAAGTTCAGGAACGTCGACAAAAACCGGTATTACATACTCAACTAAACCTATATGTTGGACCCTCAAAAAATAATTACTGGAATAGTTATTTTTTTNTAACCTTCCAATATTTGATATATATGTTTTAAATATAAATGCTGTATAAAATAACGTATTTTGCAATTTATATTAACATCTATCAGAAAAACAAAGAAAATTGCAGTAATTAGTACAAAACTTTATATCAGTGTCCTTTCAAAACGACCCTAAATAGTTAGGTATATAGTTTTTATCACCAAACGTGAATTCAAATGAAAACAAAATCTGGTTGTTTGGGGCATGAAGTTACTAATTGAATACGAAATTCTAAAGCGTTTCTGATTAATTAATTAAAATAATATACAAATTAAAGTACAACAATTAATCGACTACAGAAAATGAAATAGTTACATGCTTCTGTTTTTTTGGTAATTTTAATTCCTTCATTAGCCGTCGATGAAATTGGATTCAGGTAGACCTTCATGTCTAGATTTAAAGAGTAGTAAGTTAAACAAGAAAACTCTGCCCATATTTCCGGTGGAAAAGCGGCCTCCTCAGATATAAAGATATAATTTTCTAGTCTAAAAAAATCATTCGCTAATCGATCTTCTAGAACAAGTGTCATTAAACAGTCAGTAAAAACATAAACGACATCGTTAAGTGTAACATACGGGAGTCTAAAAAGCATTGAACAAAACTTGCTACCTCTGATTTTGTTCTATACTCGGTGGAAAGATCAAGAGATCGAGTTTTTCGATATCAGACTTGGCTTAGATGAAAACATCAACTTTTTATCTGTGATTTAACTACAACAGATTTCACTGTAATAGGAACTGTTTTCTTAAAGTCCACAAAAACATTTTGTGGTGAAAACTGATATTCTATAGTCTTGCAAATTCAACGACTACACATTTGAAGCATTTAATATAGGTCTCTGCAGTTTTAACAACAGGAAGTAAGAAAAATACGAGAGGTACATGGAGAAAACTAAATAACAATGCAAAAAAATACAATTTTCGATGTAAATGACTGAATCTGCCTAAGAAATAGTAGAAAATTATTGGGCAACTTGTAATGATCTCAATTTTGACATATTTCTTTAAAAATTATTATTTCAAGTTTTTTAATTATTAAAATTAAATTTGTAANTTGCCGTAGAAATAGTAGAATTTATTAGGTAACTTGTAATAATCTCAATTTTGACATGCTTTTTTAAAAATTATTTCAAGTTTCTTACTTATTAAAATTAAATTTGTAATATCAACTAAAATACCTAGTAAATTTATTTCTGCTGGGATTTTATTTTTACAAATTCGGGTCCAAATTGTAATTTTTATTATTTTCGCTTACGAAGCAACGGGCGAGTGGGATAAATTGTAAATATCCTTTTAATATTTAGGTAAATTTTAGTTTTTCGTTTTCTCCGTATATATTTATGAATCTTGTTTCAATGTATGAAAAGTAAATATATTGGGACAGCTTTTTAAATGTACCATCTACGTAAACTTTGGTCACACGACAAAGCACTTCTGCACCTTGAAGTATAGGTATATATCGGAAGGAAATCTTTAAAGTCTTTGAGCCACATAGTAATAGTGCGGGAAGTCATCTACGGATGAAATGAAGATCTGTGAAATATTAATGAAACCACAGAAAAAAACTTGGGATAGGACAGAGGGACCCGGAATCAAACCGGTGGTTAAGCAATAGTCTTCTACTTCTAAGCCATGTCGCTGGGTTAAGGAACTGAATTTACGTACCTCCAGCTCTAGAAAGTCATTAGTGTATTTCGGATAGAATTTACACCAACCCCTTTATATATATATATATATAGAAGCATGCACACTCATAATTGAAAACTTTGAAATTAAACAAATTAAAGATTATATATGCCATCTTGGCGGTTAAACCTGTTGACATGATAAATACAAATTGATAAAAGTTGCGATCAAGAAGAATGTTAAAACGTCGAAAGGTAAAAACTAGTTTTATTTTTAGCAAAACTGAACTACAATGCCCCGAAAGAAGCAATTTCTCTAGCAGAAGGTATGCCAAATGAAGCAACGTTTCCCTTTGAAAAAATTACTGTCCAACTGAAAGATGGTTCCAATTTTACCCTTCGAGGACCGCAACTGGGCAGCGCCCTTCAGTACCTTCCAACGAGGGGTTATCCACCATTAGTTAAAACACTATCAGAATTTACCTATTACGTCCATCAGCCGCCAAATTGGGAAGCTCGCGAACTCATCGTTACAAACGGATCTCAAGATGGTCTTAGCAAATGTATCGAAATGATGTTAGAAGAAGGCGATCCTATTCTAGTACAAAACCCACTCTACGCAGGCATAGAAGGAATTGTAAGTAATAGACAGTTACAATACAATAAGCTAATACAACCTTAATCTTGGTAATGAAGCACCTAATTTGTTTGTCACCCCGATAAAGACGAATATTATCGCTGTTATCACTATAAAATTGTGAAACTGACCTTTCTATAAATAATCTTTTGTAAAAGAACGGATACGGACGTGTTTATAAAACTACCATAATCTCATGGCTCAATAACAAACGTTTGTTTAAGATGATAAAAGTATTTGTTAGCTCATTTTAGCATGTCATTATTTCAGTTGAAGCCATTTAAAGCATCTCTGATACCAGTGCCACAAGATCAAAATGGGATAATCCCCATTATGCTCAAGAACGCCCTCGAGGATTGGAAGAAAAGATGCACCGCTGATAAGGAATTAAAAATGCCGAAATTGATCTATCTTAACCCGACAGGTAGATAAAATTAATCAATTATAGAATTGTGAAGTCACTATTTAATAGTCATAAAATTTCAAAAATTTTTCCGAAAATATCTTCATTTAATCCTTATATTTGTTGTTTTTATAGGTTCAAACCCATGTGGTGCAACAATTCCGCTGGAACGCCGTAAGGAGATCTACAAAATTTGCTGCGATTATAACATTATCATCTTAGAAGACAATGCATACTATTTTATTCACTTCAATGGTCCATCTCCGCCATCATTTCTTTCTTTAGATACCGAAGGACGTGTTCTTCATTTTGATTCGTTCTCAAAGGTTCTTAGTTCCGGCTTAAGGCTAGGTTGGGTTACTGGCCCCTCAGTTCTCATACAGAATCTAGAACTTCACATACAGAGTGCTCATCTACATTCCAGCACATTATCTCAGGTAAAGTTTTCTTCTTTTAGAACTGTTAAAATATTGCGATGATTGCCTTTTTTAGTCCCCACATTCGATTTTTTCCATACTTTAATTATAACTAGTATCATATAT
>NW_020439271.1:266872-279881 GCF_000699045.2 Agrilus planipennis
GAGGTTATCACTCTTTTTGAGAGATAGCTGCGGTCTAAATTCCAATTAATTAATTTAATAACCTTCCAATATTTGATATATATGTTTTAAATATAAATGCTGTATAAAATAACGTATTTTGCAATTTATATTAACATCTATCAGAAAAACAAAGAAAATTGCAGTAATTAGTACAAAACTTTATATCAGTGTCCTTTCAAAACGACCCTAAATAGTTAGGTATATAGTTTTTATCACCAAACGTGAATTCAAATGAAAACAAAATCTGGTTGTTTGGGGCATGAAGTTACTAATTGAATACGAAATTCTAAAGCGTTTCTGATTAATTAATTAAAATAATATACAAATTAAAGTACAACAATTAATCGACTACAGAAAATGAAATAGTTACATGCTTCTGTTTTTTTGGTAATTTTAATTCCTTCATTAGCCGTCGATGAAATTGGATTCAGGTAGACCTTCATGTCTAGATTTAAAGTCTTTTCAGGACCAATTGATATTTAAATCCTGTCCGCGATGCGAATCGGTTCGCACTAAAATATGGAGTGTGCAATTTCTCACTCTCTCTACATAGATATATAAATTTTGAGGACCTAATGGTTATTGAGACTTTTGATTTACACATCAAGGACTACCTGAGTCCAAAGTTTAAGGAGAGTTTGACTGATTGAGGGTTATTTTCCATAAGGAAATTGTGGGGTCCTTCCTGCAAATGACGTTTACCTTGCTGTTTATTGGCATCAAGTAAATTAGTCAGTGTTCTGTCGAAGAGAACAGACAAAAATAGCGATCTATATCTGACAGATCACTGACTAAAAGAAGCTCGGTTTAAGAAAGGAACTTTCAATTTATTTTTCAAAATAATGAGTATTGGAGAAGATAATAATATTATTTATTATGGTACATACCAGAAATATCAGGTTAGCTAATGTTAATTCTTACTGAGCTGTTTCGTTAAGCAAATGAATGTCTGTAAATAGCTCTTCATTATCGCCGATTCATCATTGCAACACATGATATTAGGGAAGTTATTAACGTCATAAGATTAACTTTTATTCCTCAAAGTTAAAAACATAAATAATAGCATGCGGATGATGATAATAATAACAGGATTTGATGGGTTTTATAATACATAACATGATGTTACATTGCCCTATTAAGAGGTTACACTGATACCATTTCAATAACCGGTTATTTCCAGTTAACGAAGTGAACCAAAGCCCGTATCTTATCCGAATTACAGAAGCAAAAATTAATTCATTACTTTTTGTTAGTAACACGCAATTAACGCTATGTTTAAAAGATAATCAAAATCAACTTCGTACACGATTATTGACATGTTTCAACATTGAATGTGACAAATAAATAATTACTTCATTAATTGCTTGAGCGCCTTTTTTGAGCAATTCATCAAAACACTTGGAGATAATGATAATTACTTTGCACAATTATAATAAAAACCGATAGATGCTTACAATTATTCATTTTGGGTGGTTTATAGGGTCGATACTACTTTTATACATATAATTATAATTTAAATATACCGATATACCACGCAGCTCATTTCCTTTGCTAGGGGCGCAAGGTTAAAAAGGGGCGCGCGTGGAAGGTTCTAAACCTAAAAAAAAAAATAAGGAAGTACCTAATAAAAAAAAAATATTTTGCAAAATATATGACAGAGGGGCGTCTATGAGGTGCTAGCCTAGAGCGCTCTCGACACTTAATCCGCCTCTGTCTCCTTGGATATCTATATTTCATTATATTTTTTTTCTCAGGTCATGGTTCAAAATCTTTTGAAAACTTGGGGATTTGAGAAGCTGATAGCTCACTTTGGTACCGTCTGCAGCTTTTACAAAATTCGAAGGGATTGCACTGTGGCAGCTATGGAGAGACATTTGAAGGGTCTCTGTGACTGGGTGGTTCCATCTGGCGGCATGTTTGTTTGGATAAAAGTTCGCGGAGTAGGAGACGTCTACGATATGCTTTTGAACAGAGGGGTGAAAAATAAGCACGTTACCTTCGTTCCCGGCCACGCTTTCATGGCCGATCCTAATCAAGCCTGCAACTACATCAGGGCAGCTTTCAGCAAAGCTTCGCCCAAGCAAATCGACAAAGCTATGAGCCTTTTGGCGGAACTCATAAGAGAGGAAAAAGTTTTGTTGCAGAGGAAGTTGAGTAATTGTACTTAGTTTTTAATGTGGATGTAGTACGCCAGATGGAAGGCCTACGGTACACAATGTTTTCTACATACTTAGTAGCTCCAATTATACAGATTTCTGTTTTATAAAACGTGTAGGGGGTAAGAAGACGAGAAACCGATTAGATATCTATTGACAGTATCTTTGTGCTGTTTTTATTTACTTAATCGAAAAGCAAATTGATTTACTTCAAAAGTATACCTTCGATTGGAAGAAAATCAAACAAATTATTCTGCTCCCAGTGGGAGAAAAATAATAAGTAATAACAATGTTCCTTACTGGAATACTACATCCGATACCTATTATAAGTACGAATGTACTTTGCAGGGAAAATGACTTTTGTTGCTATGTACTATTACTATAGCAAATAGAGAAATACAATTAATTATATTTATATATTATCTATTTATTTATACACTATGAGTAGAATAACTATTTATATTATTAATTAAAACGTAGATATTGTTCTGCGCAAATTTCTTAGACTAGCAGGTAATTATTGATTGTATTATGTTTTTCTACAAAAAATATATAAAACTCAAAGTCACGGTTTTTATTTAAAGGGTATGCCTTAGAAACGTGTATCAACATCGGCTGATAGCGCCAATTAATATTAAACGAATGTCATATAAAATTTGCTTAAAACTTTAAACATAAATATTTTGCGCAATAATTAGCTGGCAGTGCCATAAAAAGTTAATCTATCAGAACAATATTTTGCTTCCATGTTTACAAATGATATCGTCAATATTATTCCTAAAAATATAGGAGTATAAAGTAAAATGCATCTTGTTATCTTGTTTCTATGTTAATAAATTCTTACATCATGAATGCGATTTAAAGTTTTTTTAAGAAATTTTAAATATTGTGCAATTTAAATTGATTGTGAGGGATAGAAAGCTCAAAAATTAAAACGAAAACATGTCAAAGAACGTTGTAAAATAATCACGAAAAGTAAAATTAAATATCCCACATTTGCTTATAAAAAATAGTTTCTTTTAAGTTCATTATAGCAAACTTTACCTTTTACCTCATTAATTATTTATGTTTAAAACGTTAAAATATAGATGGAGGTGAGATTCAATAAGCTTGTAAGTATTTTCTACTAAAACAAATGCAACCATTTTTCAATAAATTATCCTTCTTAGGATAGGTACTAGCTAACTATTGCTTTAAGTTATAAATAACATATTTAAATATTAACAATATTAATACCTTTCAACATACGAGAAATTAAAATTCACACTCGCAAGTAATGTAGACTCAAAAAACATTAGAAATAGATTAATAATATTTAGCAATTATTTATAGTTGACGTAAGATCATCTGTCATTGTTATTTACCCTTAATTATTTCTGTAGTTTTCCATTACGGTATGACTTTGTTGTAGAATAGCAGCCATAGTCGCTCATATGCTTTATCAACGATAAACTTTCAAGTTTGTTTTCCTTTTACTGCAGTTAATTGTACACCCCCTGATAAATGAGACAGACGTATACAGTTTTTGTACGAGAAAATGTATTTAGGCTTATAATTTTCAGCGTTTTTAAAGTTTTGATTGACAAATGTCAGTTTTGTGATTTTGATATTTTAAAGTGACAAATTAAAAGAATACGAACAATGACTAGCAATTTTCTGGTTGTTTGCATCACCGACCAAAAATAACGGTAATAAATTTGATAAAGCATTTCGAAACAGAAAAGAAACAATGCTGGTAAAGGCATTGAGATATTTATTTATGAGATAACAGAATAACGACAGAAATTCTTTATAGTTCCTGTGTTTTGATTTGATTCTTAAAATTAGTAACATTCAAACGCGCATATTACATCGACTGTATCTTAGTGGTATTCTTATTGGTACCTTGCAATGAATGAATTTACACTAAACCGTAAGAAGTCAATGCTATGGGTACGTATATATACCTTCATTATCATCAAAAGGTCGTCAGTCCTAAGACTGGTTGGACACGCATCTTCACTCTTCCCCGAAAGGTCTACTATCTCTACTCCTCTTAACTCAGGTTTCTGCTTTTAATTTTTTTCAGTTTGTTTTCTATCTAGCCCTTCATGCCTGAAAAGGTATCCTACTAACCTATCTCGTTTAATTTATTATTGACCTCCATCTGTTCTCCTCATCATTATAAGGTCGTTAGTCCTAAGACTGGTTGGACACCTTATTCCTTTCCTTTTCCTATTCTGAGTTAATTTTCGCGTTTTCCTAAAACCAGAACATCCCATATCCTTAACTGTTTGTGAACAGTAATCTAATTTAGGTCTACCTCTACACCTCTAACTCCTGTTTCTGTTACTAATATGTCTCTACCTAGCTCTTCATGCCTGAGAAGGTGTCCTATCAACCTATTTCGCCTATTTCTTATTGACTTCCTTAATGACCTCTGTGTTCTCCTATTCTTTCTAAAACCTCATTTCTAACCTTCTCTATCCACGGTATCCTCATAATTTGTTTATAACACTACATGTATTTCGAATGTGCCCCGCTCACCGTCCAAGTTTCGCACCCGTACAGCGCCGTGCTCCAGACATATACTTTTAATAATCTTCTAAATTAATCGTTTGCGAGCACCGAAGTGACTCCTTTTCGTTGAAGGTGACTCGACCCTGCGCTATCCTCTGTTTTATATTTATACTGCTTGTTTCATCCAGAGTGACTTTCTAGATACCGAAAATTAATTACTTTCTAATTTTTCCCCTTCTATCTTAATATTCGCTCTTTCCTTACTTTTTCTTCCCTTGCATACCAGTATTTTTATATATTTTAAAAGGTGGTGCTGATTGAATTAAATACCTTATAAAGAATATTTACATGTAATTTTTGTAACACATTTTTTTCCTTTCATTGCGTCTATTAGAGATAAGTGACATTCCAATCATAAAGGAGGCGGTAGGAAAAGTTCCCCAGAGGGAGCAGGTTAACTTTTACACAATATAACTTAGCTAACCATATCTAATCTAGGTTATGTTAGTTTAGATAGGGTAGATGACTTTATGGTGGGTATCCCCCTTTCATTTGGGGGATTTTCCTAACCCATCTCATGGTTGAGGCTTCAAATACAGTAAATATTGCCGTATATTTATGATTAGTTCCACACAGTGACTGTTAAACTCACGGAAGGCATATGTACCTAGGCATAAAGCGCTTATCTACAAATGAAAATTGTTTAAAACGTCTTCTCCCTAATTTTTTCACGAAAGTTTTTAAGCCATTTCCAAGAAATGAAAGTTAAGTTGCTGTGATTCGGAAATTTTATGTTATGTTATGCCACATAGTAGGGAATTAAATGGGATAATTCTACAACTAAATTATCCTGCGATGTCTCTACGTCCCTTCGCCTAACATTCAGTATAAGAGCGCCTTTTGCAATCCTTAGATATCGTATTACCTATGATGAATATTAAAAAAAAAGGTTTTAATACCATGTATAGGATACTTTTCATATCATTTTTAAAAAATTTTGTTGTTTTTGTATTTAATAAACGGCAAGTGCATTTGTCCCAAATTAAGGGCTTTCGGGAGTTTTACAATGTGAAAAAGATTAGTTTTGCATGAAGAAATGTAAAATTGGGTTATTTAGTATTTCCTGTACAAAACTAACATTTTTACACTGTAACTCCCGAAAAGTTACATAAAAGTTTATATTCTATAGTTATACTGAACAAACGCGTAATAATTTGCGGAATGCTCAGTGTGCAAATATGATTGCAGCACTTGCCCAGCTTCTTTTTTTTGATTTTGAGGAGATGCTCCTCTAAATAAGTAAAGAAGTTTACTTAGACTTTCAAATATGAAAACAAACATGACGCTTCTTTAAGATTTATACCGTGAGTTATTTGAAAGTTTACTTGGGGGTGGAAATCCATTAGAGAGCTAACGCGAAAAGCTGGGCGGAGCGCTTCTATATTAATTAAAGGCTACCTGTCACGAACCGGTTCATCTGTGTTGATGGATGGTTCCAGTGGCGTGCTCGCACATAAAGTGAAGAATTAAGCGTTTAAAACAACGGCTCAGCAATAACTTTATCTTTGTAATAGTTTTTAAAAACATTTCTATTTTTCCTAATAAACGAATGCTTGAAGTCCTTGGAATTTGGTGGATTGTGTAACTGTGAATCTATGGTAATAAGCATTTTATGAAAAACGAATGGAGAAGTCGTATGGTAGCTGTTTGTGAATCATTGGTCCGTTTTTCCATTTTTATCCAATTTTAAAATATTGTTTATCATTGAGAGATAGAAAAGACTGATAGTTTGGGCTTCAGGACTTAGGAAATAATATGTTAAACTATTAAATATATTCTAGTAACGGCTAATATTGAGGAATCCATGGGCCCGTAGTCGTTTTTCTATTGGGTGGTTTAGAAATTCACCGTTTTGAAAATTATTTTGCTACTCAAACAAATTACGTTTCTTTTTTGCCTTGGCGGGTCACGTAGTTATAGATCTTTCGGAATTAGTATGATGTCATTGGTAGAGACACATAACGATCGCCTTCTATTGGCGAAATCGATGAAAAGTAGTGCAAAGTTAATACATAACGTAATGTTACCGGATGTTTGTTTCTGAAGTCATTTCCAAAATGTTCCCTTTTTTTCTAACCTTTCTCTAACAACTTAACTGTTCATTTAAAACATTTAAAAAGAATCCTTTTATGAGAAAATTGTGTTCGGTATAATTTGTGATGCTGATTTATTTCTTTATTGGAGATCTATTTTATCGGCGGCCGATGTCCTTCTTCTGTGTTTAGTATCTATAATTATCTAATAAAATACATTTAGTTGTTGAAAATTCATGACCGTAGAAATGAAAAAATTCGAAAATATATAATTATTCGATTTGAACACTATCCCGATCCCGCATATCCCGACTTTTGATTTCATGGCAACGACGCTGTTCACAAAAGATACACCTTGTGACAACTGGATGATAGAATATTAACTTGGGCTGNAAATTCCAATTAATTAATTTAATAACCTTCCAATATTTGATATATATGTTTTAAATATAAATGCTGTATAAAATAACGTATTTTGCAATTTATATTAACATCTATCAGAAAAACAAAGAAAATTGCAGTAATTAGTACAAAACTTTATATCAGTGTCCTTTCAAAACGACCCTAAATAGTTAGGTATATAGTTTTTATCACCAAACGTGAATTCAAATGAAAACAAAATCTGGTTGTTTGGGGCATGAAGTTACTAATTGAATACGAAATTCTAAAGCGTTTCTGATTAATTAATTAAAATAATATACAAATTAAAGTACAACAATTAATCGACTACAGAAAATGAAATAGTTACATGCTTCTGTTTTTTTGGTAATTTTAATTCCTTCATTAGCCGTCGATGAAATTGGATTCAGGTAGACCTTCATGTCTAGATTTAAAGTCTTTTCAGGACCAATTGATATTTAAATCCTGTCCGCGATGCGAATCGGTTCGCACTAAAATATGGAGTGTGCAATTTCTCACTCTCTCTACATAGATATATAAATTTTGAGGACCTAATGGTTATTGAGACTTTTGATTTACACATCAAGGACTACCTGAGTCCAAAGTTTAAGGAGAGTTTGACTGATTGAGGGTTATTTTCCATAAGGAAATTGTGGGGTCCTTCCTGCAAATGACGTTTACCTTGCTGTTTATTGGCATCAAGTAAATTAGTCAGTGTTCTGTCGAAGAGAACAGACAAAAATAGCGATCTATATCTGACAGATCACTGACTAAAAGAAGCTCGGTTTAAGAAAGGAACTTTCAATTTATTTTTCAAAATAATGAGTATTGGAGAAGATAATAATATTATTTATTATGGTACATACCAGAAATATCAGGTTAGCTAATGTTAATTCTTACTGAGCTGTTTCGTTAAGCAAATGAATGTCTGTAAATAGCTCTTCATTATCGCCGATTCATCATTGCAACACATGATATTAGGGAAGTTATTAACGTCATAAGATTAACTTTTATTCCTCAAAGTTAAAAACATAAATAATAGCATGCGGATGATGATAATAATAACAGGATTTGATGGGTTTTATAATACATAACATGATGTTACATTGCCCTATTAAGAGGTTACACTGATACCATTTCAATAACCGGTTATTTCCAGTTAACGAAGTGAACCAAAGCCCGTATCTTATCCGAATTACAGAAGCAAAAATTAATTCATTACTTTTTGTTAGTAACACGCAATTAACGCTATGTTTAAAAGATAATCAAAATCAACTTCGTACACGATTATTGACATGTTTCAACATTGAATGTGACAAATAAATAATTACTTCATTAATTGCTTGAGCGCCTTTTTTGAGCAATTCATCAAAACACTTGGAGATAATGATAATTACTTTGCACAATTATAATAAAAACCGATAGATGCTTACAATTATTCATTTTGGGTGGTTTATAGGGTCGATACTACTTTTATACATATAATTATAATTTAAATATACCGATATACCACGCAGCTCATTTCCTTTGCTAGGGGCGCAAGGTTAAAAAGGGGCGCGCGTGGAAGGTTCTAAACCTAAAAAAAAAAATAGGAAGTATCCAATTAAAAAAAAAGTATTTTGCAAATATATGACCGCCAGAGGGGCGTCTGTGAGGTGCTAGCCTAGAGCGCTCTTGACATTTAATCCGCCTCTGGTCTGGATAATAGAAAAGGTTAGAAGTAAGGAGGTATTGAGGAGTAGGAGAGCTAAAGGCGCTACGGAAGTCACTAGGAAGGAGGCGAGACAGATTTGCAGGACACCTTCTCGGTCATGATATATATTAGAAGCAAGAACAGGAGTTAAGAGAGTGAAAGAAGTAGATCAGTGCTTACAAATAGAAATTTAAGTTGATCTAGTTTTCGAGAAGTACGATAAATTTTTACATCAGGTTTTTATGAAGAAAAATTTTTGTCGTAAATATTCTTGGATTTGTGCATTAGGACCAAAGCCATCGTTTCTCATCAAGATTGGGACCTTTATCAAGCCTTATCAAAATCCCAATTTTGGAGTAAAACGTTGGCCTTGTATTTTTCCAATAAATCCAAGAATATTTACCAGTTTTCTTCATTTAAGTATTCATTCCTGGATGATTATCATAATCAAGTTAACATAAGTTCATGTCTAATTCTAAAATTTCCCGTGTGAATTACCCTGTAAAATGTACTTACCTAAACTATGAGCCATCTAAAGTGGCGACTCATGCAATAAAACTGTCAGCAATAGACCGCCATTGCAATTACGACATTATGACACCATTCAAACGAAACACTTTTTATATTCTGTTATGTACATGTACCTACAAAGCTCAAAATAATATGAAAACTTTCAAAATGGTGTATTCAAACGAATTCCACTATTCTGTTTTATCAAAATATAGGAGATGCGAAGGTAGTACAACATTTACAAAGATAAATTCAGTAAGTTATTGTCCCTTAACATTGACACTAAATAAAATTCGGGCGGTCCTCCTTATTCCTGGGGATGTTAATCATTTGACGAAATAAGCTCTTAAATCTTCTTGAAGTTTTATTATTTCAGCCGCCACTTTAGATGGCTCAGAGTTTAGTTAGTTTTCGAGCAAGATTTCAAATTCGCCATTTTTTTCCTTCTATCTCTTCGTCTACAAGAAGACTTTACGGCAACTACCCCCTTTCCGCCTGCTTTTTTTTGCCGATTAACATTTCATCGTCTCGTTCGGGGTTAATTAAGTAACACGTACATAACAGGAACTTTAACTATGTATGTAAGACACAATCTAAATCATGCCATTATACGTACATAGCTGATCGAAAAGCATCAGAAGCTGCAACAGCCGAAGCATGCCATATGAGACAAGTCGTAGGAGTAAACAGAGGGGACAACCGGTGACAGCTAATCTCGCCCCAGGTCCTACGCTACTTCCGGCGCAGCCAGGCATGGGCTCCATCGTCGTTTCCGGCGACCCAGCAACTCTCACCCTCGCACAAGTGGCAGTGCTAGTGGTAGCATAGCGGCGGTGACGATGCTGGCACCACAATGAATACGTAACAACCCTCCTGGTCGAATTTTGCAGGTAAATGAAAGAATGGGAAAAGGTGAAGACTTGGAGCATTACAAGAAGATATAATAGCGATTGTATAGCAAAAATTTTCTGAAAATTTTTATCTATAAAAAGCGCATGGTTGAGACGTTTTTAACAAAACGGAAGCACATTTGTGCTCGGAAAATGTCAATTTGGAAATTCGAAATGTGAGAAACACTTTGTATATCATAGGAATCGAATCTCAAAGATTTTTCCCGCTTTTGTTTCAAAATGAATCGTAGAAACTAATATTACAGTTAAACAATTTACGGTTTTCGGATTTTTTTTCCTTTACTTGTTCTATAAGACATTTACGGTTCTTGGTCAACTGGAAATACTCTATAAATTTTGATTCCATTGCGAGTGTCAAAATATAAGCGACCGTATCTTTTGATACCGTTAACTTGAACTTTGACAGCTCCAAAGGATTGCAGACCAGAGTATTTGACATTAATTTTAATACCTCCATGAGAAGTATTTCCTGTATGGGTTTCTTTTTCCTTTTGTGATAAGGAATCCTAAAAATCAAAATGACCCGTTTGATTTTTGAAACAAAGAGAATGGATTATTATTATAAACGTGCCTAAGTAGAATAGTAGAAATAATAGCTTATGTTAAAAAAATTTTAACCTCTAGATACATATTGTCGTCGATACTGTACTGACATTTCAGGTCCATCCCTTTTCGTTGCAATATCATAATTCGGAGCTCTCTGGGTTCTTGCATCAAGGAGACCANTCCATAGAGTCCTCTGTTCTCCTATTCTTTCCAATACCTCTTCATTTCTAACCTTTTCTACCCACGATATCCTCATCATCCGCCTATAACACCACATTTCGAACGCTTCTAACCTTTTCTTTTCCGCCGCGCCCACTGTCCATGTTTCGCACTCGTACAATGCCGTGCTCCAAACATACACCTTTAATAACTTTTTTCGAATTTCTAAATTAATCGTTCGCGAGCATAGAAGTGACTTCTTTTTATTAAAGGCGACACGACTCTGCGCTATCCTCTGATTTATATCCCTACTATCCCTTTTTTCTGTATAAAAATAAATTTAATCTGTTCGGTTAACGAATCTCCATAAAATGACGTGAAAATTACAATTTTTTAAAATTTCAATAACTTTTTAACGGCTAAGTGAATTGTAATTTTTACAGGAGTTTTAGAATTGAATGAGGAACGTTCTTTCAGATTTTATTTGTTTCGTAGCATTTTGACATACCTCCCAAACATCCTTAAGTATTTTCGCTCATGAGACATAATTAGGGCTTCAAGGACCAAAGTAACGGATTTGGGCTTGCAGTCTCACAGTGAAGGATTTGGTCAACACCGTATAAGGCTAGCATTTACCTTCAACTTTCTTTACATGACACTTAGGTTGTTAGTTATAGGTTATAATTAATAAACAATTAAAAATTAACCCATAAACAATATAAAAGCAGTTTAAATAATTCCTTATAACATCTTGTTTATGTTTTCAACGTACTATTCTAATCGGATCAACCGTTTTGAAGACAGACAGACAAAGGTTATATAAATATACATTACTCATTTTTAATAATTGCAATTGTAATAAATAAAAGTACCTAATCATGAATTTTATACGCCCTGTATCTATTAGGTACAAGCAGATTCAAACAGCATATGTATAGATAGTACACAGTATTTTATAAATATGTGTAGGTATTATTACTATTCTTTTGATTTCATGGCAACGACGCTGTTCACAAAAGATACACCTTGTGACAACTGGATGATAGAATATTAACTTGGGCTGAACACAGCGGTTTACGCGTGGCGTCTCGCTTATCTTTAATGCACTTTTGACACTCAGCCATCATTTCCTTCCTTAACGGAAATTCAAATGGATCTTCCGTAGCTTGCACGTAGACGGTCCCTTCATAAACATAACACGAACAATACATAATATCGTGATGATGTTGATGGGTGGATTTCGCAAAGTCACTGTTTGCTACGTACACATTTAACTTAATCCCTCGTTGTAAGTGCATAGATACGGATAAGTAATCAAAAAGAAAAACCACGGAAAATAAAAATATAATTAATGTATACTGCACCAGGTGGTTTAAAATCAGTCTGTATCCCAACAGGAACAAACAGCCGCTAGTCGTAATTGATTTGTGATTTAATTTGTTAGTTTAAACGTGTACTCAATTTTAACTTTTTTAATTAGAGTTGCCTTAGAAGACTATACACTTGAAAACGGAACATAGCGATATTTTATTACATGGAATCAGCAAAGAGTGGCACCATATTTTCCAAAGCACACCGTGGTATAGGAAAGTTCGTACAAATAGCTTCAATCATCTTTTCATATACATATATAATAAAGTAAAATAAGTGTATAAATGCAATTTTATGCTTTTGAGGGGTTGTTACATTTAGTTCAAAAGTTTTTGAATGTTTGGTTAGTTTAGAATACTATACAGCGAAATAGAAGATTTTTCGAGATAAATGTGGTTGAAAAGTGTGTTCACCAAATTAAGTATGTTTGGGAGGTACAATCGGAGACAAGAGTACATAAAATTAGAAATTCGTGATTAATTAGCTTTTGCAGCATATCATGAGGTAAATAATTGCTATCTATACTAAAAAAAGTATACGGTTTGAGAGAAAATTTGGAATTTGACCAAAAACTCAATAAAATAAAAAATAACGAATAATATGGAAATTTTTAACTGAATTTTGGCAGTGAATATGCCTTGATTTCAACTT
>NW_020439271.1:280409-288554 GCF_000699045.2 Agrilus planipennis
TTGACTTCCATAGAGTCCTCTGTTCTCCTATTCTTTCCAATACCTCTTCATTTCTAACCTTTTCTACCCACGATATCCTCATCATCCGCCTATAACACCACATTTCGAACGCTTCTAACCTTTTCTTTTCCGCCGCGCCCACTGTCCATGTTTCGCACTCGTACAATGCCGTGCTCCAAACATACACCTTTAATAACTTTTTTCGAATTTCTAAATTAATCGTTCGCGAGCATAGAAGTGACTTCTTTTTATTAAAGGCGACACGACTCTGCGCTATCCTCTGATTTATATCCCTACTATCCCTTTTTTCTGTATAAAAATAAATTTAATCTGTTCGGTTAACGAATCTCCATAAAATGACGTGAAAATTACAATTTTTTAAAATTTCAATAACTTTTTAACGGCTAAGTGAATTGTAATTTTTACAGGAGTTTTAGAATTGAATGAGGAACGTTCTTTCAGATTTTATTTGTTTCGTAGCATTTTGACATACCTCCCAAACATCCTTAAGTATTTTCGCTCATGAGACATAATTAGGGCTTCAAGGACCAAAGTAACGGATTTGGGCTTGCAGTCTCACAGTGAAGGATTTGGTCAACACCGTATAAGGCTAGCATTTACCTTCAACTTTCTTTACATGACACTTAGGTTGTTAGTTATAGGTTATAATTAATAAACAATTAAAAATTAACCCATAAACAATATAAAAGCAGTTTAAATAATTCCTTATAACATCTTGTTTATGTTTTCAACGTACTATTCTAATCGGATCAACCGTTTTGAAGACAGACAGACAAAGGTTATATAAATATACATTACTCATTTTTAATAATTGCAATTGTAATAAATAAAAGTACCTAATCATGAATTTTATACGCCCTGTATCTATTAGGTACAAGCAGATTCAAACAGCATATGTATAGATAGTACACAGTATTTTATAAATATGTGTAGGTATTATTACTATTACATGGGGCTGTTCTTCGTAAGCTGTCAGGGTGGGAACGAGGACGGTATCCTATTTTATTATGTATAGCGTTATAATACATATTTCTCAGGGGTGATAGCTAATGCGCTAAAAGATAATGGACCGTCACATCGCTGCTCAGAAACACAAATTTCCTTTTTATTTTTAATGTCCACCCACCCAGCACGCTTCACATGGTAATGAATCTGTCAGTGCAATGCGTCGACTGACATTTGCCATTACAACTGGGTGGAATTATTCACGTTATTTATTGCACTTTGTATATTGTGGATATAACATATCAAAAATGAAACAATAAATCAAGACAGATACAATTAATTAATTGGTATAAAAAGTGACCAAATATGTGCTTCTAACGTAATACTTACAGTGAAAAAAGGAAATGTGCGAGAAAGGGATGATTATTGAACCGTTCTGAACTTAAAAATTGTTCTCTACGCATGTATAGCCCCACTAAAATTTAGAGAAGGCAGCAGTTAGAGCACCAAAATATATTTATAAGCTTACAAGGATGGTAGAGACATCGACGAACATTATTTAACTAGATATAAACGAAATCCCTTTGAAGTTGGCATGGCAAAATTCATCATCATAATGTCATCACTCCTAAGACTGGTTAGACACGCACCCCCACTCTTTCCTATCTTGACCTAATCTTCGCATTTCCGTAAAAGTAGAACATCCCACATCCTTAACTATTTGTGAATAGTAATCTAATCTAGGTCTATCTCAACTCCTCCTAACTCTTGTTTCTGCTTCTAATATATTTCTGGCTAGACCTTCATGCCTGAGAAGGCATGCATTCCTACCAACCTATCTCGCATATTTCTCATTGACTTCCATATAGTCCTCTGTTCTCCTATTCTTTCTAATACCCCTTGATTTCTAACCTCCTCTATCCACGGTATTACCGGTAATGCCACATTTCGAACGCTCCTAAGCTCTTCTTTTCCGCCGCGCCCACCGTCCAAGTTTCGCATCCGTACAGCACCGCGCTCCAAACATACATATTTAACAATCTTTTTCGAATTTCTAAATTAACCGTTCGCGAGCAAAGCAGTTCTTTTTACTGAAGGCGACTATCCTCTGCCTTATATGCCTACTACTCCTTCCGTTCTGACTTCCTTGATACCTAAAATCAGTCACTTTCGTATCCTACCTTTATATTCGCTCTTTCCCTACTTTCTTTTTCCTAGCAAACCAGTATTTTTGTTTTAATTATTTTTATTTTTATACAATACTTCAAAATTAATAAGCAAAAATTTAGACATCAGCCAAGTTCTGTAGCTATCCACGCTTTTCCTAACTGATTCAACAATTTTTTTGCTTATCCCTTTCAAAAGTTAGAATGCAAAGTAGTTTTCGGAATTCCCGGCTAGCGACTAATTTATGATTTTTCTCAGTTAATTTATGAAATATTAACAGCAAGTTTCAAGTCTGATTTCGAGTGCCTAAATGGAAAAAATATTTGAACATCCTGATTAGTTGTTTACGTCATTATCAATAAGCGGCTACTTATGAAACTGGTTTAAGCTATCTAGAATTTTTCTAACCGATTTTACAATTTCTACCAAGTTAGTTCTCGGGTTTGCCGGGTCGCGGTTAATTTGTAACTTTCACGCTTTGTCAACTTTAAAGAGGTATAAAAGAAAACTGTGACTTCCGTTTTAATGTAAACTTGTAATATATCTACATAATGACAATTAATCAAAGGAGATATTGGGCGGCAGTCCGAACAATGTACAGTGTACACATTCGTATACATTTACACTTGGTTTACAATTTAATTTAATTTCTAACTTATCCAATAAAGACTAAATTTATATCGCAATTATATTAATAGAACAAATTGATGTTGGAGACGTCTATCAGGCAATAAGACTTTATTTCTGTTCGTGAACGAGACGAGTTTTTCGCGGAGCGTTTAATAGTATTCGTAAAAGGGAAAATGTTCTGCCGGGATTGAAAACGATCTAATAAAAGGAATAGAAGTGGATTAGACCTGTAGGGGAGTTATGGTTATTGGTAACACTGGTAATGCCGAGCACGTGACCGCGTTGCTTCTCTGATCCTCAATATGTTACCACTCTGATTTATTGATACTGACATGAACACTCAATTAAGGACGACCGTCGTCGGCGTCGGGACGTCTGACTGTTTACTACTTCCCTCTGATTAAAATTCAAACAGTCAACATTCAAAATAAAATTCAGGTAGATTTGGGAAATACAATCATTCTACGTCCATTAAGGAGCGCGGAAAATATATTGTGAACTCGACTCTCAAATCAAAAATCATCCACAAAGCCTAAGTAAACTTAGTATTCAATATCAATTTGTTTATTCATTTAAAAATTTCAATCAAAATCAAGGAAAATTGTTGTTTAATATAATGTTTTTTGTTTACCTAGTTTATGTATCATAAATTATCATTTAATTTAGACGTTAAGCGATAAAAAATCTATAGTAAATATATGCACATAATTAAGGTTACCATCAGTAAAATTAACAAAATTGTACAAGAACAACAAACAAAAAAGCTGAAAAATTTAAATATTTTTGTTTTAAACACGAACATTTATATCGAAATAGTAATGAACTGATTCTGAAACTTGTCTTAACGTCAGTTTAATTCTTGCCGGTTTTTGGATTACTTATAAAGTCAAAATTGTAAATCATTTAGATTATTATTTATTACTGCAACAATAAATCTACTGACCCATATCCTACCATAAGGAAGAAAATATACCCTTGTCTTTCTCGATTAGTCACAGGTAACGAATATTGCTGGTACTTTATAAAATTTGTTAATCTTTCTCTTTATTTAATCGCAGTTTGTACAGTGTGTCTCTCTTTTATTAGCTATCAACGCCATTGTAATTTATTTAAGTTTGATGAAGCAATCGGTAGCATAGTAATTAAAGTGAGACAAACTCTACAAACTGTTTAAATAGAGAGAAAGATGCACAAACTTTATAAAGAAAGTACCACCAGTATTCGCTAACTGCGGCTAGCCAAGAAAGATAAGGATATCTTTCACTTCCTTGTGATAGGTACACGGATTAGTAGAATTTGTGTTTCAGTAATAAATAAAAAGATAAAGATTAGTATGCCTAAATTTGCAGATGATATGGCAGTATTAGCATCTAGCAAGGAGGAGTTAGAGATAGCTTTAAATAAAATGGAAGGGGTGCTGACAAAACAGTATTATATGAAAATAAATAAAAGTAAAACAAAAATACTGGTTTGCAAGGGATGATAAAGTAGGGAAAGAGTGAAAATAAAGATAGGAGACGAAAAATTAGAAGAAGTGACTGATTTTAGGTATCTAGGAAGTCAGGACGGAAGGAGTAGTAGGGATATAAGGCAGAGGATAGCAAAGGATCGAGTGGCCTTCAATAAAAAGAAGCAACTTTTCGCGAACGGTTAGAAATTTGAAAAAGAATTTGAAGAGGTATTAGGTATGGAAGTCAATAAGAAATAGGCGAAATTGGTTGACAGGACACGTTCTCAAATAGTTAAGGATGTGGGATGTTTTAGGGATATGCGAAGATTAGCTCAGGATAGGAAAGAGTGGAGGTGCGTGTCTAATTAGTTTCAGGGCTGACGATCTTATGATGATGAATAAATAATAAAATAAAAGATTTACAATTTTGACTTTATAATCCAAAACTGGCAAAATTAAACTGAATAATAAATTAAATGAAATTAACAGTGAAGTTGCAGTTTTTTTGATCAATAGCTTGTTATATTATATTAAGCTTATAGAATACTTTTAAACTTTGATACACATATTAACATTTTGATTGTCCATTGTAAATTCCAGAAGGAAAATTCATTTCTCAAGCTAACCGAAACAATATTTACAGCCGTTCATAATCAAAATTGTGTTCGATCACCTGTCGAACTGAACGCTAAAACTCCCTGCTAAGCTCATTGTTTGGATCAAAAGCATCTGCAAAACGGCACGCGACCAACACGCGTTGCTGTCAACGCCTGTTTTATGCCAACTTGCACCATGTTTAGTTACAACGATTACTTGCAATGATTTAGCATTTTGAAAGAAAGATATGCGCACCTACATAGTCAGTTATTAGTATTATTTATTAATTTGAAAATTCATTCTCAATTTTTTTTTCCAGTATATAAGTTGCCTCAAAAATTTTGTTGCTGATGTCCCACTCTAGCCGGGAATCGAACTCGGGACCTTTGGCTTTACGCTTTGAAATTTGAAAAAAAGTCAAAAGTAAACTTGTAGGAGTATTGTAAATATTTCTTTTGGGACGGCGCTATTGGAAAAATAGTTTTCCCATGGAATTTAAAAAGGAATTCAAATTAATATTCAAAATAAACAATTGTAATTGTAATATAATTGTGAGAAAGTTCCCGTTAACGAATATTATTTATGCAGCATTTAATTTGATTATATCATTACTATTTGGGTCCGTCCAAATTTGAACCGCGATACTTGTTGTCAGGAGTATACCAAGCAGATGAGATTTATATTAAATAAGTGTCTTTTTCATGATATAGAAACACCCAATTATACGCCCTAATTTATTTTCAAGAAAAAATGAAGATAACGTCAATTATTTCAATTGATACGTTGCAGCTAATAATTGTATCTGAATGATGTAATAATAACGGTAATGGGTTAGAATAACTGTATCTTATATTGGATATTTTCTTTTGATAAACTAAATAGGTTTCTACTCGCAATTTTTAGGTAGGTACTATCTACCTATTACATTCGAGATATTTAGGTAAAATAAAAATGAGATTTTTTTGTTTGAAATACCACAAAGATTAAAGATAATACGAAATTTCTTGTAAGTGCCCATAAAAACAGATTTATATAAAGGCGTTGATCCTATTGTGAAATATTAAGATTACGCAGGGCAGCAGTGAAGCTCAAGTTTGATTGTGAACGAGAAAAAAGGGCCATTTTTATGCTCCTTGCGCTTTCTTTATCCCCTAGCAGTTTATTTACTGAGCTGCCGTAATACGCATTCGTATTAAAAGACGAAAGAGTCGATCGATATTACTTTATTTTAAGAAACAACCACCTACATTCTCACATTTAACTCATAAGGAGAACGGTTATTGTACGTTTCAGAAAACAATTAGGAAGCAAATATGAGAACTACGAACTACCCTAGACAAAAATTTCAGCGTCTCTGAGAACGTCTCTCACAGTCTTTCAGAGTCTTTCAGTGTCTCTGAGAGCGTCTCTCACAGTCCCTCAGTTATTGCCTAGGTGTTTTTATGGATCTCTCACAGTCTCTATACGAGAGACTGGAACGATAAAATTGTTAATTCAGAGATTCGAGTCTCTCACAGGGAGACTGAATGAATAAAACTGAAAAATTGAGAGATTCGAGTTTCTCGTTCAGAGATTCGAGTCTCGCTCAGAAATTTGAGTCTCTAGTTCAGAGACTGGATACGAAATGAGGATCTCTCTATGAGCGACTCGAGTCTCTCCTTCAGAGACGCTAAACAGTTTTTTTGATAGTCTCTCGACAGTCTTTCTCAGCGACGTCAGAGAGGCTCGATGAGAGACGGAGACTCGAGTCTTAATTTCAAAGACTCTGACAGACTGAACATTTTAACTATATTATTAAAATTTCTAAATTCTTTATCTATAGTTACCGCAAGACTGTTTACTTTCCAGAAANAAAATAGTTTTAGTACTTTTCTTGTAGTGGTTGCCACTACTGACGCAGTAATAGTTGGTAGCCTAAGTTTTCCATTTAACTGTCAAATTATTTTCTAACGTGAAAAACTGTGGAAAAATTGTGGAAAAATGTGTGGTATATTTGTTATGCATATTATTCCTTCATTAGAACGGCACTTATTGAGAGATTCGAGTCTCTCGTTCAGAGACTGAATACGAAATGAGGATCTCTCCATGAGCGACTCGAGTCTCTCGTTCAGAGACGCTGAACAGTTTTTTTGACAGTCTCTCGACAGTCTCTCTCAGCTACACCAGAGAGACTCGACGAGAGACGGAGACTCGAGTCTTAATTTCAGAGACTCTGAGAGACTGAACATTTTTATCTCCGGTATACTGTTATTAATAGATTGATACCATGTAAAATAGCTGCGTTTTTTTCTCATAGGCAGTTTACACCCCGTTTCTTCAGAAGAATTATTTTTTTTTTGAATCGGGACGTCTCAATATGAGTAAAGCAATTTCCCCCAAAACGTCGGCGTTGCTTATACATATATGTATACCACGAATGTGGTGGGTAAATTTACTGGCAGCGATTTGGTGTAATCGTTTATGTGATCTGCGGGGGTGCGACTGGCGAGGGAAAAAGGGCTGCAGATTGCTGTTCGTATTAAGCTATTATACGCGACGGGGTTCCAACTTCGTTATTATATATCACTTGCCCTCGTGTTACGAGAAAATTTCTTTCAAATCGCTAATCGATTACCTCAAGAATATACGTTTGAAAAAAAAACCATAATACTACTAAAAAGTAAACAGTTTTGGGAGCTAACCAGTAGGTATCTACCTAATAAAAATTTGGGAGGTGTTCGTTTATCCCTAGGGATAGGTGGGTGTCATCTAATTTATAAAACATGAAACTCATGCGTCATTTTGAAANTTAATCTGTTCGGTTAACGAATCTCCATAAAATGACGTGTAAAATTACAACTTTTGAGATTTTCAGTTAATTTTTCATTTTTTCCTCGATAACCATTTAGTGAATTTGAATAACCTTACGCTAACGTGATTCTTCAGAGTTCAAGTTACTTATTAGAAAAGTTTGAAATTTCTGGTAGCTTTTTTTCTCATCATAAGGTCGGACTAAGACTGGTTGGACACGTACCTCCACTCTTTTCTATCCTGAGCTAAACTTCGCATTTCCCTAAAACTAGAACAGCCTACATACTTAACTATTTGCGAACAGTAATCTAATGTAGGTCTACCTCTACCCCTTCTAACTCCTGTTTCTGCCTCTAATATGTCTTTGACTAGATCTTCGTGCCTAAGAAGGTGTCCTACCAACCTATCTCGCCTATTTTTTGTTGACTTCCATAGAGTCCTCTGTTCTCCTATTCTTTCCAATACCTCTTCATTTCTAACCTTTTCTACCCACGATATCCTCATCATCCGCCTATAACACCACATTTCGAACGCTTCTAACCTTT
>NW_020439271.1:292457-300506 GCF_000699045.2 Agrilus planipennis
ATATACGTAAGATCTTTAGTGAAACGAGTTATTCAGCAAAGGGTTCGAATAAATAAAAACAATATATTTTCATATTTTTATAATAACCATATTATTTTTTTTTTAAAAACAATGTTATTAGATACAGATGGATACTTATTAAAAACAATTAGAAAATATATAACTGTGTATTATATAATGTAAATTATAAAACAAAAATTTTTTTCACTGTTATTCATACATTGAAAACCGATATTTTCTACTAAAAAATCGGTTTTCGAAATTCATAATTTTCTCCAAAAAAACGGTTTTTAAAAACCGACAAACCCTAATTCTTACGTATTTGATTTCCATTAAGTATCAAAAATTCTATTCTAAATAATTTATTGCGATGGCGCCCGGCAATTTGTTAATGTGTAGTTTACGCGGATGTTAAATACCAGCCAAAGAAAAAAATAAGTGTATACCAATGTAAACAGCGCGACGCGACGGTATCGGAAACCAACCAACTATCTGTATACATAGACGTATGTAACGTGCAGGAGTAAAATCCAAGAGATTAGAAATTGCTGCTAAGTGGACAACGAAAACATGGGAGGTGTTGAATACTTATATAAGCTATTAATTATAGCGGACATGCTAATGCGTGTGAAACGAAATCTACTTATGGTGAAGGACAGTCTTGTTGCTCGACTATCACTAAACGGCTAATTAGAATACACTAGCTAAAATTAAGGAAAACACGAGAATGCTGACTCTTTCTTTGAAAGCTCGGCTCGTTTTGCAATTCCACTGATATTTACTGACTATTGACGCCGTTAACTTAACGCTGAAAAATTTTACCAAAACAAGAAGGCATTCACCGAAAAATACCACGGAAGAAACGAAATTTCTATTTCGTCTAAGGTAGTTAGTTTACGAGTGACGGCAGCATTAAATAAAATAATAAACTGCAAACAATATGCAGTACAAATGTGAGGTCAATTTGAAAATGAATATGGCTTAACTAAAGTTCAGTTTGTCCATTACACTATGATAATCATTAGGTTTATATATATTCACATAAAAGCGAATATAGAGTGACATGCACAACTATTTCATTAGTTATAGTTTATCTGGAGTCTATCCCTGGTTATATTGATAGCGAGGTGCATGATGGTTAATGCTTTCGTTAATATACAATATTAAAGCAATAATGTCGGCTTTCGGCATATATCACGGCTCATTAAATTTTAAACTGCCTATACTTATGTTATTTAAATAAGAATAACCCGACTAGAATTTATAAGTGGCATGCCCCATGTAGGTGCGGGCCTCATGTGGCTAATGAGGAGCATGCCGATGTAGGGATTTCTCAGTAGATTCCTCATCAAAATCCTACCAAAAAAAGTTGTTAAACTAAAATCAGGATTGTCTTATGGACCGAGCGGCGTGGCCTAGAGGTTTAGACCATTGCTTAGCATTCGGGAGGACGCCGGTTCGATTCCGGGTCCGTCTGCCTTGGTCCAAGTTTTTCTGTAATTTCCTTGGATCACTTAGGAAAATGCTGGGGCAGTAATATTCCACAGATAATCTTTCATTCTCTTCTGTCTTCATTTCGTCCGTCTCATCTTTCTCACCCGAACCACCGCCCACCCATTCCCACGATTCCNAATGTTGGACACTTAATAATTAAAAAAAAGAATATACGTAAATTTTAATAAATAAACTCATATTGTTTTTCTGACTTTTTTTTTTAACTTGACGGCGCTGATCTATAAAGGGGCAATATAAAAAATTGCCGATGTAATATGTGACAGTACGAAAAATGGAATACTGGAGGTATATCGTTGAATGATTGGTCCGAATGTAATCTTTCAGTAATGTTCCTATACTTAGGGGCAAACAAATGGAGGTAGGGTGGAGAAGGCAAACGTGATACTGGGATATTTTAAAATTTTGAAGTTCTTTTTAATAAAATTCCAAACAAGGTCATCAAACAATGTTCATTTGTTCAAATCGTCCAATCAGGAAAATTTAAACTATTATTAGGTATAACCTAATCCATAGGAGGTGCATAATCTGTTTTTTTTTTGTAATTTATGTTGATGGTTAGGTTAGTTTACGATTCTCATTAATTAAATTGAAAAAGGGTTTTACCTTCGTTAGGGCAAGTTAACAGATAATGTTAGAAGAGAAAAAAATTGAGAGAAAACGCATTGTGGGAGTAATTCTGTTCCCAACGATGTGGCTGAATTTTGTGGGCAGTGATCGATTTCGACTGCAGTAGATATCGAATAATAAAAAAATTCGGTATTCGTCGACAAATAATATTTAAACAGGTAGCGATCTGCTCTATTTTATATGAAATATATGTCGAAGTAATCATGATATTTGCTCATTTACGTTAGCGTTTACTTGTTGTGCCAATCAGTGCATATCAAAATGAAAAGAGTGTTTTCTTTAAGAATGTTAAAATATTTGGATTCCATAAATAATAAGTAATGATATTGTTATTGATACGGAAGATAAAGCCCAGACAGAGGAAAGGAAATTTCGTTGATAAGTAATTTCTCCAGTTGTTTCCCAAACGTTTGAATTCATTTAAAAGGCACGTTTGTTCTATCCTTTTACAGTGGATACTTGAACGTTGGTTGCTACGCAATTCGTTTGGAATAGGGAATATTACATTTTCACATTTAGAATCAGTGCGTTGAGTGGGACAGAAGAGGTGTACAAATTAATCGAAACACCCCATTAAATGCAGGAAAAAGTTACTTCGCATTTCAGCAGAAAATTGAACTGTCGTTTAGCTATTGCCAACAGCAGGAACACTTCTCTCCACCCACCCGCATCCTGAAATTAAATTACGAAGTCGACATGTTCCTCTTTGTTAGAATACGCGCCCCATTTTACGTTTTGTCTTATTTTGTTGTACGATCCTTTAGTTGAATTTCAATTACACAGTTCTATTCCTGTATTTTGAAAATATTCTAAAAATGTAGCAACTTAAATTTTAATTAACTTTTATCCTCAAGTTAACGAGGAAAAATTATAGATGTTGTCTCACCCTCGCCGGGAATAGAACCCCGGACCTTCGGCTTTGCGCATCAACGCTCTGACAACTAAGCTACTAGAGGTGACAGCAGTAACAACGACGAAACGTACTTATTATGTCACAAATTCGTCGAACCAATGTGTATAATTTCAATGGCAAGATAATATATTTACGATAAATACGATACATATTTGTTTGTATGATGTATTATTGCCGACGTTGATCATGACACTGGCATTTTTGAGCCTGCAGTTATACCGGGATAGCGAGAAAGACAAATACATTCACTTGTTTTCGCATCGCTCCCTATCCCGAGGGACGCGAGCGAGTGCAGTTTCGTGTTCGCATTAGTCTTGATTTCCTGTCGTGACGGCACTATGTCGTCGTCGACTGCGTCCGTCGCGTCGTGACGCTCCCGATCTTGCGCCTAATGAATCCGGGTGCGCGTCTCTTTTTTCCGTTTTGTAAGTTTAAGAAAGAAAGGAATAAAACGAGCGAATCCTTACTGTCTACCAACGGAGAATGATGGAGTTTAATAATTATTCCCTCTTGAATTTGAGCTTTTCTTGCAGATAATATTATAACGAATTTTCTAGTAACTTTATTTATTTGTAATTAACTATTTATGTACAATATTTAATAAATAAGTCTTTATACTCTGGAAAATATAAATAAGAAGCTAAGAAGGAATCTCTTTCCAGGGGATCATCTGATAGATAAATTAAATGTACTGCAGTTTTTTGCTTTATAAAGCATTGGAGTTCAAAGTCGAGCTTGTATGTATGATAATGGATCTCAGGTACTGATTAGGAAGATATAATAAAGTTGATTACGACTTTCGCTTATATTAGAAGTCAGCTACTACCTTTGAAAATATTTTTCAAATTTACTGCATCTGTGAAGGTTGATTTCAAACAATCTTTTTATTTCACTTAATTTAACGAAGTTCTAGAGCAACTGGCGGACCGCGGTCCAGGTCCGGCCTGTGAAAGGTCAAAAACTGGACCGCAAAAATTTTTTTGAAAGTAAATTCCTCAAATAAATCACTTAAAAAATATTATTCTGTAGATAACAACATATGCTTGAGTGCCACTCTTATCATTTTTAGAGGAACGAATACGGTTTTTGTGGACCTCGATAAAAATTACTTGCCGACCCCTGAGGATTTTAGACCTAACTTTGACCAAACGATTTCATTCTAGTTTTATTTAAAAATCTTTAATAGGGTTGCTAAAAAATTGGACACTGAATTATTTGCTGCCATTACAATNTGGTAAGTAGCTATCTAAACTTTTGGCCTTCTCGCTTTACTATTTCTGATGTTTTATAATACTAGCTAATGTATTCAACTATTAATTGATGACAGTATTAGGTTTTTATGCGTTTGTTGAAACAAAAAACAATTAAAATGTTGATAAATATATTATCTAAAGCAGTAAGATTATAAGTTAGGTATTACTATATATTTTCAATACAATATTAGGATGCTACTGAAGTATAGCTATTTAAATGTAGGATTTGAACTGATATGGTCCTGATTCGAATCTAAAGGTCATCGTCGGTTGGAATTGGTTGTTCCTAACGTTTCGCTAGCATAAGTGGTCAGCTTCTTCAGAGTTCCTTCTTCCATCTTCGATGCTGGATGTGGACTCGAAGGTGGAAGAACCTCGCCTCTTGTTCTAGGCGCAAAGAAGCAACTTATTACCTTGATTTTATTCTGCTTGCGATGTGAGTGAGCAAACATTGACGTAATCACGATTTAGCGCTTAATTAGAGACAATTTTAAATTAAATAATCGTTATGGCACTAATTCGTACGAGAACGATTATAACAACAATTTTAGTANGGTTATTTTGAGGAGCTTGACGAATCAGTCTATATAGATGGCATTAATAGACTGGAACACCGCTATGAGAAATGTATCAGCCTTGGAGGAGATTATGTTGAGAAATAAAAAAAAAAAATTTTTAAAAACCTTGTTTTTCTTGGTCAGGCCGGAAACTTATCAATCCACCCTCGTATATGACAAAAACGTTCAATGTGTGCATAATATATCACAGATTTTAATAGTAAATGTTATGAATTTTCGTATTTATAGGGCAGGAAATTACTAACGATGTGTTAAAAAATCGAATGTTTGGTTGTACCTGCCTATTGATCAAATTGCGCTCTGGCATATAATTGAAAGAAAAACTATTAAGTAATAGAACGTTAAAAAATTGCACAGTTTACCGTATATAACAATGTTGAACATCTACTTAAAATTTTAGTATAATTAACGCTTTCCGATGACTACATGTAGTTGTAGTATCTAAATATTTGGAAATATTGTTAGACAACACTATTAGGTAGTTTCACTTATACATCTAAAAATATTTTTTGTCTTACGCAACTCTGTCATTTGTTTTTATTAATCGTCATATATGTAGATATTAAAATAAGTTTGTTATAAAATACTATACTCGTATCTGGGCTACAGGTAATACACTATATTTAATTTTTTTCACAATTTTTGTTTATTTTATTGTTCCTAATGGCAGATACCGAAACACAAACCAAAGTAGTATCTAAAATTTTTATTGCAATTCAACAACTTTTAGTTGTAGCATCATCATCATCATAAAGTCGTCAGTCCTAAGACTGGTTGAACACGTACCTCCACTCTTTCCTATCTTGAGCTAACCTTCGCATTTCCTTAAAACTAGAACAATCCACATCCTTAACTATTTGCGAACAGTAATCTAACCTAGGTCTACCTCTACCCCTGTCTGAGAAGGTGTCCTACCAACCTATCTCGCCTATTTTTTTATTAACATCCATAGAGTCCTCTCTTCTCCTATTCTTTCTAATACCTCTTCATTTCTAACCTTTCCTAACCACATTATCCTCATCATTCCCTTCTAACCTTATCTTCTCTGCCGCGCCCACTGTCCATGTTTTGCACCCGTAAAACGCCGCGCTCCTAACATATACCTTTAATAACCTTTTCCGAATTTCTAAATTAACCGTTCGTGAGCATAGAAGTGACTTCTTTTTATTAAAGGCGACACGACCCTGCGATATCCTCTGCTTTATATCCTTACTACTTCTTCCGTCCTGACTTATCTGACTTCCTAGATATCTAAAATCAGCCACTTCTTCTAATTTTTCGTCTCCTATCTTTATATTCCCTCTTTCCCTACTATTTCTTCTCTTGCATACCAGTATTTTAGTTTTACTTTTATTTATATTCATACAGTACTGATCTGTTAGAACCGCTTCCATTTTATTTAAAGCTAACTCTAAGTCCTCCTTGTTCTAGTGGATAATTTAGTTTTTATTTTATGGATGTTTCCATAATATGTCATTTCTACTTACATTAAAAGAAGAATACAGTATTGTGATTGAATGTTGGTTATTCTCATCATAAATCCTCGAAGCAGTTTAAGTTTGCAAACCGTTCCTATAAAGAATTTTATTGAGTTTTATTTTATATCATGATTAGATTTGGATTAGACATGTGGGCGAATGATGAGGATATCGTGGATAAAAAAGGTTGGAAAAATGTGAGATATTATAAAGAATAGGAGAACATATGGAGCTATGGAAGTCAATAAGAAACAGGCGATGTAGGTCGGTAAGACGCCTTCTCAGGCATGAAGGGCTAGTTATAGACATATTAGAAGCAGAAGCAGGAGCGAGCTACGAGGAATAGAGGTAGACCTAGATTAGTTTACTGTTCAGAAATAGTTAAAGATGATGTGGGATGTACCAGTTTTAGGAAAATGCGAAGATTAGCTCAGGATAGGAGAGAGTAGAGGTGCGTGTCTAACCAGTTTCAGGACTGACGACTTTATGATGATGATGATAATGATGATGACATTAAGTATTTGTTAGGGATAGAGATTATATATTTATCTGCTTCTTAGTCATTTAGCTTGACATGATAAACTTAACCTCATCTAACGAATTAAATATCTTACAGTATGGTGTTTGTAATTGTCAGAGGATCAACATTGTTAACTGAAAAGCATACGGAATAGGTAATAATTTTTCTTAATAAATCAAGAGTAGGTACAATATTTACTGTAATCAATTTGGTTAAAATTTCGTTAACTGCTTTCACCGAGGTAAATTAATATTAAAACCGAATAATAAACGAAATATCTGTGTAGCTACCTGCCTAATAAATAGTTTTTTTAGTAGTTACTATACACGTGAAGATGCATGATAAAAACTTATTTGCATTATTTCTTATTACAGCCACGTGCTTGTTATCGTATAATGAGTTGTTTTTTAACACATTGTAAAAACTTGTTTTAACACTTAAGCTGATCAAAGATTTAAATGAAAATCGTAAATAGTCATTAAGAAAAGATTTTACATTACAAGTTGACAGGTAAGTATATATATATAGTCAAAAATTACATATCTACACTTTCAGGGAGGTTCCGATCCAGAAACTGTTTATCATGTTGGAGTCTAAATTAATTCTTGATCCATCAAAATAAGTCAGATATAAATACGTAGCTAAAAATAGTTATTTCATAGTTCCTTGTATAACTAATATCTTGATATTAAAACTCATAACATTTCGTCTAAAACAAAAAAAGCTTTGCTTCATATAATGTTATTTATTCTTTTCTAAGAAAATGAAAGTTTTGCTCTTTCCGGCATATTTTTTTGTTTGCAGTTATTCTTACTAGGGTTTATACAAAAACCGACATTTTAAAAAAACCGGTTTTCGAATAGTAATATTTCCAGAAAACCGGTTTTAACCGGTTTCGAATTTTTATAAAAAAATTTTTTGCTCGAATTTTCTGTAATTCGAATAAAAAATTTTAACAGAAAATTTAAAGTGATTAAAAGCAGTTTTTGACTGAAATTATTTACTGTTCAATTTTATTGATAGTAAAATTTTTTTATGCAATTTAGTAGAACAAAGAAATAATAGTTGACCAGGATTAAATAACTTTAAAAACAATAATTCGTTGTTTATGCATAATTTTCACATATAAGGATGTAAATATTTTTATAATAGTGAAACGAGTTAT
>NW_020439271.1:301991-311981 GCF_000699045.2 Agrilus planipennis
ATTCCACAGATAATCTTTCATTCTCTTCTGTCTTCATTTCGTCCGTCTCATCTTTCTCACCCGAACCACCGCCCACCCATTCCCACGATTCCTGAAAGCAGGCTGAAGAGGGCCTTCCGCCCTACCTTACGGCGTAGTCCGGAGGGACTGCCCGCCCACCACCATTACTAGCTGGTGGGAATGAAACACCCAAAAGTTTTTTTTGTCTTATGGGTTTAAAGAGGTAAACCTAACACATGTATAAACTAACAATTAAATCTGCCTTATGGGGGCCCAATGAGGAAAATCCGGTTGAAAATACTCTCGGTAAAATAAAAAAACTTGGTAATAATCCCCTTGCCCAATTATGTCGTTTCAATGAAATCTTTTACATTTGCAACGAACCAACAAGTGTACTTCCTAATATTATTAAACAACTGAAACTAAACGCATCAAGTCGGACAACAGTAAAATGATTGCAATTTAAAGTATATTATTGACAGTAAAAGAACACAACAAAGAGTAAACAAATAATACATAAATACAAATAAGTGATATATGTATATTTTCCTCCAAATAGAAGTATAAATTGTATTGAAATTTGTGGAAAACTACTACGAAAAAGGAAATTCCTTTACACGTATCCATGCGATGCTGAACATGTAGAAATGTACTTATAGTTTCTTCAAACGATGAAAATATAGGTGTTGATAAAAAAATTGGTTTATCTTAATGTTAGAGACGAAAGTAAAGAAATAATATGTATTATACCGTTGCTACGTATGTAGAAGTGAGCAGTTTCTCATTGGTAAAATATATTTTTCATTCAATATTGTATTTTTTTTATTAATAATTCATTTTTCCAAAAATTTTTAATGGGGTAGCAATAATTTTTCCCCGCGGGGCTACATGCGGTATTCGTGATGATGCGCAAATGCGGCAAAGCGTTATATGCCGTTTCTAACCTTAGGGGGCAACCTCATGGGATCCAAAAAGGGGTAGTGGGTTATCCACTTAGGGACTCTACCTGCATCTCTCTCAAAATTCTAGTCGGAAAATGGTATTTTCAATAAAACCTATTACACTTCTAAGTTATGTGTTTTGGGCGCCCGTCTTGAATAGGTAGGTATGTAATATTTTTGAACTACTTAATAAATTACTTATTTGATAATTATAATCCAAAATGCAAATCATTCTATTTATCATTTGTATATCAAACATCTATTTTTGGGGCCTGCATAAGAGGTTCAAATATTCAGTTCCCTGTTTGTTTCAAATTTAAAAAATTGGTATAAAATGCGTACTTTTATTTTTCGTCCGGCTTTAATATTCAATGTTTGATGTTGATAGTTTCAGGTAAACGAATAACGTTGCTTGTTGGCTACAAAATATGTCAAAGGTTTAATATGAAGCACTGAAATTTCCAATATCAACGAGAGGAAGCGGCAACCGGATCCGTTACTAGGTGACGCCGACTGGAAAGAGACAAAGGCATATTGCAAAACATTATTAAAGTTCCAACGCTCCAGGAATAGGCTCTGATTGATTGACATCATCCTCTTTGAATGAGACATGAAAAACTCCTTACAATTCGCAATAAAATAGGTAAGTTTAGACAAAGTATCTGGTTTGTACATGTACAATACTCGAACGAAGTTCGACGAAAAAATGTATACCTACTAAGGAATAAAAAGAAAAATAATAAAATTTTACGAGATTTGCTACGTCAGTCAAAGTTTGTTTTTGTTCATGGAAATATTAAAAGCACATACATACATACTTACAGTAGAAAAGGTACTTTTTTGGATAATAAAAAAATTCGGATGTAATGGAATTAGGAATAAGACTAGAATTTCAAAGTAACTACCTGGAATATTCTAATGGGGCAACAAGACGAACTGCCTTTGGAAATCTAGATAACTGGCAAATTCGTAAAACAGAGCAAAAATACAAACCAAACTGACTTAAAAGGAGGGAAAAACGAATACATCCGAAAAAACTTGAAGAACAGAGGAGAGTATATGCTTCCAAAAAATGATTGCAACGCATACATACGTAAATGTTTCAGTCGGTAATGCTAAATCCATCAAAGTTGATATACATCAAGCACAATAAACCATCATGAGTTTCGAACGTATTCTAAACGTTTCAATCTTCTCGCTATTCGCAGTTTCAATTGGGTGCAAATTATCCCAAGGGATAGAGGTGATTGGTGATCGAAATACTTATTGGCCTACTGTAGCGGCGTCAAGTCTACTAAATTAAATTCCTTTAGACGTTTAGAGCTCGACTAGGGCACTATCGATGTGTCATTTGCGCGGAAAATTGCTACTTAACCGTTTTACAACTCTGTCTATTGAACACATAACAACAACAACAACTTATCCTTTGAACGTTTTATACTTCCCCTCAATCTAAACCAAGTCATAAATAAGTACTTAATACTCCTATCATCATCATATGGTCGTCAGTCTTGGAAACGCACCTCCATTCATTCCTATCCTGAGTTAATCTTCCCATTTCCCCTAAACTAGAACAAGCCATATCCTTAACAATTTGCGAACAGTAATCTAATCTGGGTTTACTCTTACTCCTCTTAACTCCTGCTTTTGCCTCTAATGTTTTTGACTAGACCTTCATGCCTGAGAAGGTGTCTTACCAACCTATTTCGCCTATCACTTATTGACATCCATAGAGTCTTCTGTTCTATTATTTTCAATACCTCTTCGTTTCTAACTTTCTCTATCCGCGGTATCCTCATCATTCGGTTGTAGCATCACATTTCGAACGCTTTTTTCTTCTCCGTCGCGCCCACCGTCCATGTTTCGCATCCGTATAGCGTCACGCTCCAAACATACACCATTAATAATCTTTTTAGAATTTCTAAATTAACCGTTAGCGAGCATAGAAGTGACTTCTTTCTATTGAAGGCGACTCGACCCTGCGCTATCCTCTTCTTTATATCCATACCACTCTTTCCGTCCTGACTTATCTGACTTCCTAGATACTTAAAACTTTTTCTAATTTTTCGTCTTCCCTTGCATACCAGTATTTTGTTATACTTTTATTTATTTTCATACAATACTGTTTTACCAATACCGCTTCTGTTTTATTTAAAGGTGCCTGTAACTCTTTGCTAGATGCTAATACTGCTATGTTATCTGCAAATCAAAACATACTAATACCCGTATATACACTTCAATATATACAATTATTATTTCGCTTATGTTAAAATGAGGACTAAAACGTTTAGTTGTCGGGGATGGTTCTCCTGGTCCATCAGTTGCGTCCTGCCGTGGCTCATTGTAGTTTACCTATTTTCAATAGTGCTTGAACTACTTAATGAGTACCTCCACACTGAAGACCTATCATTCTACTTCTGATTATACTTTAATAAGTGGTACCTCGTGTGGTTTATGACTTTCCTTTTACGATTCAAGCAACGTTTGATTTGATATTGAGTGTCAATTTGTCAAAAAGTCCTTCATTAGGTAGTAGAGATGTTTCAAAATTTTATGACCTATAGAAAGCACAATGAGGTGGATTAACATAGATCTGGCTCAGTAAATATGTTCCATGAAGTTGAAGTATCTATTTATTCAGTTTTTTGTTAATTGAAGTACCTACATTTTACTCCTTCAAATTTTCCTCTACTGTTTTGAAAACTTGAAATGCCATTTAAACAAAGTTTAATCCAAACATTTAGGATTTTGCAGTAGGCATATGTACAACATTTTTTTAAACCGACATAAGAGTTAGGCATCTTCAGATAGGTCAAGCATTCTTCTAAAATATGAAAGCACTTCACTAAGGGCAATAAAAATGAGCATCGTTCAGCTGAAGCTTTTTGTTGTGATAAATGAAAAGTAATAGGCATTATCTCCTTTAAGAATGACCGAAGCATTGACGGAGTGATAATTTTCCAAATAGGTATCGAACTTTTTTTGCACAGGAAACGGTAGGAGCGCAAACGGGAACTCGAAGGCAAGAATCCTTTCCAGCATCAGAGTGGTAGCAAGTTGGATGCGTGGGAGTGCGCACAAGGATTCTAACAATGGACGTAATGTCACTTTTTAACTCCGCCCATTTAAATAGAGCCCGCCCTAATGGGGGGACTGTCCCCCATTGGTTCCCCTCCCGCAGGTTGCTTACAGGCTACAAGCAACATATTCACAATCAGTATCAAATCAGTACTCATTAAATAAACAGTGCAGTGCGTCAGCCTGAAGACCGTTTGAGGCAGCAGTATGCTCAACAATTTGAGCTCTGTCGGTAAGTTAGTGGGGGCTCTAATTGGCGCTAAAGAGTTTAGTGATGCAGCGTAGAACGATAGGCTAGTTAAATAGGCTAAATTGGCGCTGCCTCGCCCTCATTAAGCCAATATTGCCAGCTCGTTCCGGTAGGCTATGCAATTAGGAATACACAAACCGGAACATCACGTCTTCAGTACGTCCGAGGTGTTCGTCATTGAGGGCTGTTTTTTATTTTGCACGCGAGCCCTGACAATATTTTGCAACAAGAACCTCAACCCATCTGAGGATTCTCAGTTTGGTTAGTTGTCAATAACGAATTGGCTCGGTTAATTATTTATTAATAAATTTTATTATGAGCGGTGACAAGTACCGGTGTGCGTCGATCGGTCTCTTTATGTTGCATCAAAGGTTTGCGTTTATATTTTGTTTCTCCTGTTTCGGTTTTCTGGCAAACTTGCGTGTCCGAATCAATTTCATAGATGCCTGATACATCCTGGAGTAAGTACCCATCTTGTACAGCGGTCGTTGTGCCTTTGAAATAATGTTAAGTGATGCGCTGTAATAAATCAACAATATATATATATATATATGTGTTCACTGCAGTGGATTGTAATGCACTTGTCAGTGAGATGACAGTATACTCCTGTATATATGAGCTTTAATATTTAAAATATGGTCGGTACGTATTCCAAAAATAAACAGTGCTATCAGTAGTATAAAAGGATTAGTCGTTGGTGACTTTATAGCATATATTAATTTAATAATCTTCATAATATCTCAACACCTCTTTGTTCTTCTTTCTTCTACTATCCGTCGGTATCGATAGGGTTTATATGTATCTTCGATTTTGGTACGTACCCGGGGCGGAATCAGTTATCTTTCGCATCTCGTTTATTATTACACAGAGATAGAGAAACTAAAACTTTATAACATACCGTAACTTTTCAAGCGTAGCCCTTAAGATATCTTTCATTCTTTTTGATAATATCATTTAAGGAATGGATTTTCTGGGAGTACAGATGTGCATTATTAGTTGTTCTTCTGCAACAGCGTAACATCTAATTTCTTCTTCAGTTTCCTTTGATTAGCTCGTAGATATTTGAATTGAGCATACCAACTCTTCTGTTAAAACTACTATGCCAGCCTTCTACTGAATCAGTGGTTCAATATCACTCTTTGAGTATTACCCATAGTAAATCATTGTCCATCCGTTGTTAAATAAAGTAATCATTGAATTTTTCCACTTATCGGTTATTTGGTATAAAAACAAAATTACGTCCGGATTGCGAAGTATTGGATGTACGTTTTTGCCGACCGTCCGAGTTGCGACGCAAGAATTGAGAAACAACCATATCTTCCATATAGCGCATAGTAACGCAAGAAAAAAGTTTCTTAATTTTTCGGTTGAAAAAATTAATTTAATGGTTTTTGATACTGTTTCAAAATAAATGGTCCAGCAAATCTGAATTTAATTTTCTGTCTGTTGCTGTCTTTGGTTCTCTACTGTCTCGAAATATGTAACAAAAATTGATGGTCTCCAAAGTTCATAAATACATTTCCGACAATTTTAGCTGTACCTACAAATGTCATTTCCTAGGATTATTTTCATATGGAACATATGAACTTTCAGAACCATTGTTTTAAAATCTAAAATGACTTCAAGAGATATACTGGTTATCTAATTATGGACTTTTCTATGTCAATTTTGGATTTACTTCTTGGTAACTTTTTATAGAATTGTCTCTTAAAGTAGATATATTTTGCAGTAGGCATTTTTCAATAGTTACATTGTCTTATGTTGGACTTTTTCAATGTTTCTTTTCTTCTATTTTGTCAGTTGCCTTTTTGTATGTTATAGAAAATTAACTTGCCAACAGAGCATCTGATATTTCGTTAAATTACAACAGTGAGTTGCTTTGTAATGTTCATTTCTGTAAAATGATGTAACCCAAACCTACTAATACTGTGCACTTCAGGGTCATAGTTGAACATATTTTCTAACATAAACAGTTTTTAGTAGGTAGGTCTATTCTTCTGCAGAATATTGTTTACATCATCAGAGGTAATTTGGGAATTTTCTCCGTCGTAACTATTTTTGTAATTACAATTTTTATAACTACAACAATACCTATTTGTATATTTACAGGAGCTTTTAAGTTGCTAATTTTAAAATGTTTTGCATAGGAAGAAAAATGGAGTTTCCATCTCGCATAATTATATGCATACATATAACATTCGTTTAAACACAAAAAATGTAATAGAATATTATTTCCTGTTAGAACGAGCTCATTTAATTTGTTAAGGCGTAGGCGTTAGGTACTTAACTCTTGACATCATTTTATAAATTTTTAATTTAATTTTTTAAATTTTGAATTCCAAACAAGATGATTTTTTGGATAAAGTAAAGCTTAGCTTTGGTATTTTTTTAAAAGAATTTGTAATTTTCCTTTGTAATTGAGTGTTTCTTTTCGATCAAGGGGTAAAAGATATGTGCGGCGAAGATTTAAAGAGGCACCCTGGCGAAATGAAAGTGATAGAGCAACCTCGTCTCAGCAGCCTGTGTGACACGGGATTGCCACCGCTGAACAATTCGTTGGTGAATGCTTCCTCAAACGATGATAAGCCGACGAAGCAAAAAAGGCACAGGACCAGGTTCACGCCAGCTCAACTAAATGAACTTGAAAGATGCTTCTCTAAAACGCATTATCCTGATATTTTCATGCGCGAAGAAATTGCAATGAGAATTGGCCTTACCGAATCTCGAGTACAGGTAAGTTCACATTCCAGTAATATCACATAATGCTAGGACTGCCGCAGGAGTCTAGAACAAGCCTGTTCATGTCTAACGCTTTTTAATAATGGGCGAAATTGGCGGGTCACTGAGTTTTATTTTGTGCAACAAAAAAATCAACATTTTGAAATTTAACTACCGTTTATTAAAATATAATAAATAGTCACTCTACTCCCAAACGGAGAAACAAAGCAATTGGTACAAAGAAAGTGATTTCTGGTATTGTTTTTGATTTAATAATTTTCCTGTGCTACGCGTCATGTCAGATGTTGACACTAATTGTAAGGATAAATCAAATGTTACTTAGAGATACGTGGTATTTATTTTTTACAAAGTTAAGATCTGAAAAACTTTTCATAAACATATGCTGATGCAAAACTACTTAAAAATGAAAGGCTGGGCTAGTTTCCAGAAGTCACCTTCTAATTCTTCAGAAGAAGTTTGTGACTTTCCCACAAAAAGGTTTTTTAGTGCAGAATGATTTTGCAGTTCCAATTGAATATTGGCAGGATAACTAATTATTTCAGTCAAGCTTATCATGAAAGCATTAATAAAAATTTATAAATTTTGTTTTATACTTATTTCAAAGTTCTGTAATTTGTTCTCAAATGACTGTGATAAGTATCTAATTTTGGTTTGGTAATACAGTTTATCGTAGCAATATTAAGCTTTTCTTTCAAATTGGCGAGAATTTTGAAATTGATTCATTCGGGCCATTTACAATTCGTTCACAGGTCACAATGTGATCAAGATCAAGACGAACAAGTTTCTGAGAGCACATATCTCGTTCTTGAGTAAAATGTGTATTAGAAAATTGGTTTTGTTTATAAAGACGATAGTATCGATAGTTATTTTTGTGATGGCAATAACTTTTATTATTATTATTTAAAATCAGCAATTATCGATTTCGAAACCTATTTGAGGTGCAACCCCAGATTTTCTAGGATTGATTAATGATCCTTCTTAAAAGTCGCCTTTTAAAATTACAATATTTTAAAATAATTCATGATTTTATTCACTATTTTAATAGTGAAACAAAATCAAGTGCTTTTATTTCATGAATTATTTGGAATAATGTTTCACCAAGATCTAAGCCAAGTTGCAATTAATACAATATTTTAGTTTCGAATTTAGATGAGTAACTACAATTTTAATTGCGTAAAATAATAGACACAAAAATTATCCATTTTTGACCTTTGATGACCTGCCAGTACAAAGTATAACTACAGCCAAGCGCAATGAGTGAGAAATGATATAGGTTACTTTAACTCATTACATGGGTAAATTAAATTAATATACAAAACCCATTTATTATTAGATATAAGTTAAAAAGTGCCAAACGTAAGTTACCAATGACATCAACATAGAACCTATGCCATTATTTAACTGATACCAAACTGAAATTGCACAACAATATTTATTCACTGGCAAAATGTAGGACTGACAAAGGTCAAATCTTGTATCCTATTATTAGTTTCTTGGTAGTTACTGGGCCGGTTTGGTACTTCCTATACTAGGATTAATCAAAATTGCAACAGAAAAGACCGAAATGTAACAAAATTCTGAGTTTCAACCAATATAAGAAACACTTCCGCTATTTCAAATGTAACCACTATTAAAAAAAAAAGTTCGAGATGCTTTCGCTCACTGGATCTATAACATTTTAGATAAAAAATTTTGACGCAGCTTCTTTACCGACGGCTCAATGTTTATGAGCGTTTATGGCCTTGCTCAGATTTGTGGAAACTGATATTGCTATTGATCATTATCATCATAAGGTCGTCAGTCCTAAGACTGATTGGACACGCACCTCCACTTTTTCCTATCTTGAGCTAATCTTCGAATTTTCCTAAAACTAGAGCAACCCACATCCTTAACTATTTGCGAACAGTAATCTAATCTAGATCTACCCTAACTCCCGTTTCTACCTCTAATATGTCTCTGACTAGACATTTATGCTTGAGAAGGTGTCGTACTAACCTATCTCGCCTATTTTTTATTGACTTCCATAGAGTCCTCTGTTCTCTTAGTCTTTCCTAATACCTCTTCATTTCTAACCTTCTCTATCCACTGTATCATCATCATTCGCCTGTAACGCCACATTTCGAACGCTTGTAACCTTTTCTTTTCCGCCACGCCCATTATCCATGTTTCGCTCCCGTACAGCGCCGTGCTCCAAAGATACACCTTTAACAACCTTTTCGATTTTTTAAATTAACCGTTCGCAAGCATAGAAGTGACTTTTTTTTCATTGGCGATTCGACCTTGCGCTATCCTCTGTTTTATATCCCTAATACTCCTTCTGTCCTGACTTATCTGACTTCCTAGATACCTAAAATCGGCCACTTCTTCTAATTTTTCGTCTCCTATCTTTATATTCGCTCTTTATTGATTTTGATGAAGCTTTAAAAAGTCTATATACTTTAGAAAATACCACAAATGGCGCTGTAAACGCCATCTGTAGCACGATGTTTTATTTTAGGATTACGTATGCTCCAACAAGGTCCACTTGTATGGATAACTACTTGCTGAAACGAATCCCGGCGTAGCTAACCTCAACGTGATAGGCACATTACCATAATCGAATAAAATAATATATAAAAGAAGTGGTCTGTATTCTGTCGAAACTGCCAGACGCGGATCGCGATTTCGATCTTTTTGGATCTTATCAGCGCGTCCCAGACAGCTCCGACAAAACACAGACCAACTTTTAACTGCTGTCTAAACAGCGCGTTTTAGAAAATACCACAAATGGCGTGGTGAGCGCCATGTGTAGTACGATGCTACATTTTAGGATTACGCATGCTCCAACAAGGTCCATTTAAAATATGGATATCTACTTGCTGAAACAAATCCCGGCGTACCTTACCTCAACGTGATAGGCACGTTACCATAATCGAATAAAATAATTCGAAGTGGTCTGTATTCTGTCGAAACTGCCAGACGCGGATCGCGATTTCGATCTTT
>NW_020439271.1:315818-317478 GCF_000699045.2 Agrilus planipennis
CCAATCCTTGATGGTTGATTTTCCTGGGGCAGTGTCCGCAAATTCGTTATCAAGCCAAGTTTTTGCTTCAACTGTATTTTTTCCCTTCAAAAAGCAATATTTTATCAACACGCGAAATTCCTTTTTATCCATTTTTTTTTCACAATAACAAAAGTTGCTTCACTAAAAATGCTATAATTCACAAACTAATGATCCGACAGCCGTCAAATTTATAGACGCGTCTTTTGAAGGTTAGGATTAACTGAAAATCATATGGATTTAGTTCTGGTGCCGCCATCTATGTGTCAGGCCGGGGACTTTTCAATTGACCCTGGTATGTAAGTCAATAAGAAATAGGCGAGATAGGTTGGTAAGACACCTTCTCAGTCATGAAGGTCCAGTCAGAGACATATTAGAGGCAGAAACGGGAGTTAGGAGTGGTATAGGTAGACCTAGATTAGATGTTCGCAAATAGTTAAGGATGTGGGTTGTTTAAGTTTTAGGGAAATGCGAAGATTAGCCCAGGATAGAAAAAAATGAAGGTTTTTTATCGCTATATTCTATTTTTTAAGAACAATGAATTTTATGAACAATCAAATCAAAAAGGAAAAGCATAGTACACGTATAGTGATTAATGATTAATGTTGGTGAATAGTGAAATTAGGGGTCATTGTATATACAACGATTGTTGTTACGCATTGGACGATACTTTTGTTCACACATTATTTCACATTGTTTGCATAGAAGTGGTTTTATGATTCTGTTTAACGTGAAATACATCTATAATAGCAAGATTTTCTTATTTGATGTTAAACAATGCACCAGTGTGACAATCATCGCTGACTTAAATCAAATAAAAGTTTTTTTTTTCAACCCGAGTTAACAATATTGCACATCCTATGCAAGTTATTTATAATTTAATATCATGATAACTATTCCGCAAGGAATTAATCAAGAGTATTAAATTATCACTGATTGTGTGTCTTTGAATTCATGACTGTTTATCCTTGTTTACTGATTTTAGTTTCTTTTACCTATAGAACAAGTTTAAGAGATTGAAAGTAATTTCACGTGAAAGAAAAATTAAAAAAAAGAAATATTTTGAACATTTCTTAAGCTATTCGGTGCAACCATCAAATGCAGTAAAAATTTGTATTCGAAGTACCTACGGGACAAGTGGCATGAAGGAGCCATCTTTGAAACAACCACTTGTATTATTTCGGTAGTTTAGGAACAAATTTGGTTGACGATATTATTTTTAAGGAGAGAGACAAATAAAAATTTGGAAGAACGTTCCTCATTCAATTCTAAAACTCCTGTAAAAATTACTAATCGATTCACTTGTAATTTTACTCGTCATTTTATGGAGATTCGTTAACCGAACAGATTAAATTTATTTTTATTAACAGAAAAAAAGCTACCAGAAATCACAAACTTTTATAATAAGTAACTTGAACTCTGGAGAATCACTTTAGCGTAAGGTTATTCAAATTCACTAAATGGTTATCCAGGAAAAAATGAAAGATTAGCTGAAAATCTCATTTTTACTTGATAATATAATGATAATATTTATAATTGTCTGAAATAAATGCAATTTTAAAGTTTTAATTATTATTTAAACATATTAAAAAGTTTTACGCTCATTATTTATAGAGATTGAAACTAAATATTTTTTTGTTTC
>NW_020439271.1:317991-345353 GCF_000699045.2 Agrilus planipennis
TGAAAATACATACTTTAATAAATAAATAATAAATTGAGAAAAAAATCCTCGTTTCTTTTATTAAAGCTATATTTTTTTGCTCTGTTTATTAAACTGGCTCTTTTATGCCACTTGTTCCCCTACTCATTTCGAAAGAAACCACTTGAATTATTATAAACCTTCAAAAACCTAACAAACTATTTATTGCACTTAATAAAAAACGAATGCACGTACGTAATATCTGATTTTAATCAATGCCGTGAGCATTTTTATTTGATAGTACCTACCAATCTATCAATATTTGTGTAGTTGGTTTACGTGTTTGTTTTCTATTTGTTTAATTGTACCTAACCGTGTTTGGAAAACAAATTAGCATAATTTATTTATCGATTAAATTCAGAGGGAAGCAGTAACCTTTATTAACTATTTACAGGGGCATTTGACTTTATAATGAGAGAAATTTAGAATGGGGGATGAAGCGCGCTGACATACACTTGCACCCTTGGGACAATATGTTTCCCAGTTAATCCCACAAATAGTCTTTTATTACAAGAACAGGAGATGCATTTTTCATTTGAAATAAATCACTTTTTAAAATAAAGATTATAAAATCTTGGATTCTAGATAAAAGATTTCTTTTTTTCTCTGAGCATGAGGCATAAATGTAAATAATATTGTGTTTAAATTAAAAATGTAATTTTAATAACAGGAAACACATAATCTGTTTCACAAATTATTTAGGTATTTAAATTTTAAAGTGGGGAAAGGTGGTGAAATATCCTAAGATGGAAAACTTAATTTAATTGCTACGAAATTGGAGATTTTTTGTATTTGCTACGATCATCAAATAGTTAAGTTTTTATTTTTAATATTAAGCAAATTAAACACTAATGCATCAGGTGAATTGATGCCTCACAAAATGCTAACAAATATTGAATCCATAAATAGTTAATATCACGAGTGTTTTTTCCTCTTCAATTTTGTGTAAATTTGAAAATATTTTACTTATTAATATATAAGTAGGTACATATCCCTCTATTTATTTCGTCTATTAATTTAAAGATAACTACATAACATTTCATCAAAATTTAAGACAAACACAACTTTAGATGATTTGAAGACGATTTCTTTTTCAGTGCGCGTAGCTTCTGTTTCCATCTCTTAATGAGTATCTTAAATTATTTTTGTTTTATTTGAATATCTACATACACAAACATGTACGTATTTATTTAATATCGAATAGGAGCTTCCAAAGGCAGAAGCGGCAATGACTGTAGTCAGAAGGCTAACAAATGGTTAATATGTTAGCATTATTGCGCGCGGTAAGCCTGCCGGGAGTTAATTTAGCTTGCCCTGGCATCATTAATCCCTAATGGGGCGCGGTTGATGTATGATCGGTGGTGGTTACCGCGCGCCGCGACCCGACGACGACGGCAGTGGCTCGACTCACCCGTCCAATACCCTCCGCCGCCGTCCCGACCGTTACTACTGTTGCTACTACCACCACCAACCACCACCGACGCTGCTGCCTCTTCCTTCTTCGTTTTACCACCCCAACGACGCCAATATGTGCCACCACCTCGTTCGCTGTCTGCTGTTTTCGCTCGCTATGTTGGTCAGCACCGACGGCGTCGCGACGGTCTTCACTGCGCTCGTATCGGCTTTGCTCGTTGTACGTTATGTGTACTAATATTATTAAGAAAAGCGCGCAATCCGCCGAGCATTTTAAAGAATTTGCAGTTCAATTGGAGCCTTATCATTTACAAATCAATACCGTTTTATATAAATTACGGAAAAGCTTAATGAATTTTGGACTCGGAGCTCTCAATGAGATCGTGAAATAGGAGATAATTTTTTATTTTCCTCTGTACGAAAGGATTGAAAACATATTCTGGTTATAGCGTAAGAACTTTAAAAAAGAATTCAAAATACGTAGTTTCAGTATTAAAGATACTATACTTATTGTATCAATTCGAAACAGATAGTACATTTATATGACTCATAACATTTAGGCGAGACAGAATACCACAAATGCTAAAATCAATCCAATATTATTGTCTTCTGGTTTGACTGGATTAGTAATTTAACCTTGCTATTTTAATCGAGGGAAATACTACATTTTACAGTGTATTTTAATAATTTATCAATGATGTTAATAGCACAATATGTTTCGTTTCTTTATAAACCGATTCGTTTAGTTTGCCAGAACAACAATAAATGTAATTGTACTAATGGTTTGTTTGACATGTCTACTCGTTTTAAGAATTTCATCAATAACAATTCAATGAGATAATTTTACTAATTTACCAAATAATGAATTGACTAATATTAAACCATTTGAGAATTTAATTTGTTTGTACATCATCTCATTAATTTATTACCAATTAGCAAAATTTACACTCTGGTTATAATATGTGCACTTACAACATTAGCATAAAATTAAAAGAGACATATGCATCATTGATTGGGGAGTCCAAATTATGTACTAATTAAGTGTTATGTGGCGGTTTTGGATATAGGTTAGCACCCTTTATATATTTCCACTTAATATTATCGATAATATTTCATCAAATGAGTTCTTTTTTCTTTAATTTTTATATATCTACTTATACAATATATAATCCTTAAGCTTATTGTCAGTAGTGATCCTTTATCATTATAGGGTTGTCAATTCTGAGACTGGTTGGACACGCACCTCTACTCTTTCATCTCCTGAATTAATCTTCGCATTTCCCTAAAACAGTAATCTACTACTTTTAATTCCTGTTTCTGCTTCTAATATGTTTCTACGATAACTATAGACCTTCATGCCTGAAAAGGTGTCTATACTTCTGATACTTCTTATTGACTCCCAAAGAGCCCAATTTACGAAAAAGAAATCTACATGCAAGACTCAAAGGGAAAAAAGCCCCTTAGTACTGAGTGTCAGTGGACACTGGCGCACATATTCTTGAAAAAAAGTCTTCTTATAATTATGAGGTCAGTGATGTCAACGAACCCTACTTACTTCTGTTCATTGTGAAAAGAAAATGAAACTATAATATTGACTATATTACTAAACGGTAATACAGTAGATATTTTGAATGGGTTGTTTAACGGATATTTGAAAGTTTCCAATAGTCATCCTTTAGGCAGGATTTGGGCGTAGACCATCAAATCGGCAATGTTTCCGTGGAGCGGATTAGTTTTACGACATTCGATTACCGTTACGACATCTTTAGAGCCGAATCGACATGCTTTCTCGTAAAAGTTCCGGATATGTGATTCGAACACTTTTTGCTACAGGATTTTATTTAATAATCACGAGAAGAGCAATTTAAATGAGACAGTTGCTTATTAAAAAAATTTTTGGAAGCAACTTTTACTTTTACAATGGATTGATGAAATGTAAAAAATTAATATAAATCTAATTATTTACAGAGTTTATAGAACTTGTAAGAGTAAGATGTGAATATCGTGGTAATATATTTGTATTAATTTTGTTTGATGGAAACTTTTATGGGCTTTACATCAAAGTGTTGTCACACACTACAATTGATACAGAAATATTTACATATTTGTAGCAATGACGGATAGTGAAGGAATGAAGTATATGTTCTGCAAATGTTTACTTCTCCATTTTTTTTTTTTAATAAATTCAATCATATAATCCTTCATATAAGCAAATCCGTTCATAACCTTCTTGTTGAAGCTATCAATTTTTGAGTGATATTAGGGTTGTCAAATGATTTTGGGACGTTGAATTTCGGAGGAATTTCATGAGTTAAAAAGCGTTTTTCAGCTTTCGATGTTGACATGGGTTGTCAGAACAATTTCTAATAATTTTTTATTTCTCTTAATGTTCCGTCTAAATTATTTTGTGTTACAAATTTCAAAAGTGGTAATGCACTGTAGTCATCATTCGTATTACTAATGTCAATTGACAACTTTTAACCCACCTCTCTGTTTAACGAGAATTTTTCTTATAGTAACAAAAATAACTACTTTGACTTATTTACTTCTAGTTTTTAAGTTTATTTGTCGCTAATTTTAGATTGTGACGTTCTTTTCCGTCGATTTATTAAACGTAAATGTAACATCTAGACCTATGTACATGTACATGCCAAATTTTCTTTGGATAAGTCTAAAATTTGGAAATTACGAAGGTATGACGTATAAGCCGACATTTTTTCGTTTGCAGATACGCAGCGATTAAAAAATCTTGAGTCTAAGTGAAACAAAAAATTTCTTAGCATACGTACGTTGGGATGTTTCGGAAAACCTTTAAAAATTGAAAATAGATATTCTATTGTCATCAAACTTTCTGGATGGTTCTTCATTTTTCTCGAAATTCTTTTGTTATGCGGTTATGTATGTGTCATTCAGCGTAGGATTTACGTATTTATAAGAGTGGTATTGCTTTCGATCAACAGATCAAAACAAATTCTTCATTTTAAGCACCTAGGTCAAACTTCGTCACTGAATGAGGATTCAATTCGCTACTGAAATCAAAATGTTCCCGTAACATTTATAATTATTTCACGTTTAGAAAACTCTTGTTAGTGCGTTTTCATTTTGCGTTGTAGTAAATCGGTTAACGCGCGAAATAACCACAATTCGCAGCAGACCAGGTTCGTAAAGAGGCCGCGTATTGTTTGAAAAGGACCGTCCGACTAGCATAGCATTTATTTGAAGATAATAAAAAGCCTGACCACTAGGTTCCCGACCACGGTAACTTGTCTTATTTCGACGTATTTTATACGAAAACAGTGCATTCCACAACTATATGTGAAAACAATCCGAAGAAATTTTACGTCCCTTTGTCTAGACGTATGGTCGACGTGGCTGATGTTATACACAAATGTGTTTACTGAGAAAACTTACCTAGAGTACAACAAACACAGGTTATATGCCAGGTAAAACGCAAAGAAAATGTTGTAGCTCGAGCACTTTTTCTGTATCAAAAAATATAATAAAAGTTGTAATAATAGGTATAACTATATACTCTGCTCTTTGGCGTAATATTTTGGAATGAGTACCAGCAAGACTTTAAAATAAAAAAACATCAATATCTCATTGATTAAAATGTTTCAATAACAACTGAAATATTTCTTTAATTGCCCGGCTTTTTCTTCTCATTATTTAGTCACAATATTACTAATCAGAGGGAGTTCATGATCAAAAAAAGTTGATGTGTGTTGTGTGCTATTACCTACTCTATTATTTTTTGCCAAAGCTTTTAGTCTTTGCTGGTAATTTTAATGAAGATAAATTTTATTGACATCGCTGTAAGCTATAGTCGGAAATTACTTTTGTTTCTCCAACCTTAATATACTTTTTTAAATTGGATTAGAGATTATTAAGAAAACAGAGAGAAGTTTTTGAACAATAATTTGAACGACAAAAAGCTAAGGAAATGTAGTTGTCGAAAACGTACTTTGTTGAGACATTACAATGTTTTTTATTATATACTACTTATATTGGAATTGAATTTTGTGTAACATATACACCATACCAAGTAGGTGAGTGCGCTACAATGCAAAAGCATTTTTATTGTGCTCTCTGTAGTTTATGTAGGTAAACTCCCCTATCCGACTCCGGTCGGAGTCATATCATGTGTTAAATCTCAGCGGACCTCAAGCAGAGCCGAGAGAGTTACTGGAAGTTATAGGGCGCTAATGGTCTTGGATTATTTAGCAGCTATGCGTCTTGCTCAATGGATAAACACTGTCTACGGTCCCCAAAGACAACAAGTAATTTCGGCATTGTGTGCAGCGACATTGCACGAAACAGTATTACAATGTACAAAGGTAGTAAATCAGTTACAGCCAACCAAAAAATTTTAACACAACGAAGAGCAAAAATTCAAAATAAATATTACACAGTGAAAACTAAATTTTTATGGCAAAGCAAAAATTACAATTTCCGATTTTAAATGGGTGAATTAGCCGTAGAAATAAGAGAATTTATTAGGTAACTTATAATAATCTCAATTTTGACATGTTTTTTTAAAATTATTTCAAGTTTCTTAATTAGCACAATTTAATTTGTAATATCAACTAAAATACCTAGTAAATTTAACTACTTGTTCTTACTGATGAATAGTCTCAAATAATAAAAGACGTTATATTTTTAGTAACTGCTTTTAAATAATTTAAGAAAGTTTTTTGTTACTTAGCTGATTAGATGACATTTTAAGTATTTTGCCCAAGAAAGACCTTATTACAATGCTAAAGGTATAAAATTAGCGACATACTGCGAATAATTAACAGGTGTGTAATAACGTATATATGAAAGAATTAATTGTACAATAACACAATTTGTTGTTTAGTAAGCTCAGTAGGTAACATTAACAATACTAATTGATTAAGCAGTCAATTTTGTGTCTAAAGGTATGGTTTCAAAATAGACGAGCAAAATGGAAGAAAAGGAAGAAGACCACGAACGTTTTCCGTACACCAGGTGCCCTTCTACCATCCCATGGTCTACCGCCTTTCGGGGCGATGGGAGATGGAATTTGTGGATCAAGTATGTTTAGTACGTCCGATACGAGATGGGGTGTTGCTGGTATGGCAACAGGTATATAACACATCAGTCATTAACTAAAAGTCTTCACTATTGTAAAATGAGAATTTTCGTAAAAGTATTAAAATACTTATTATCTAATATAATAGTAATAATCAATGATTGTATTAATAGTTGATCAGCTTTGATTGCACTGCAAATGCAGATGAATGGGTTTTACTTACAGTGGAATTTCAATCGATTTTCCAGGGTTAAGCCAACTTAGTCAAGGCGGAGTATCAATGGGGGGATTTGGTCAGTCTTTAGGGCAGCTGAATCAAAGTACAGGTTTAGGATCTGCGTTACCGATAACTACGGCTGCAGCCAGCACGGTTTATCAAGCGCATTACGGACTGAATTCATTAGGTGAGTTCTACAATATATATATATTGCAGATATTTGGATGGTTTTTGATATGCAATTGTCAAAAAGAAAAAAGAAGATAGAGAAGATATTCTCTCAGATAATTATTAAAAATTTCTGATATTTATTTAAAATCGTGTTCCCCGTTGTTGTACGTGAACATTAAATTTCACAAAATTTTAGCTGAAATAACTAGTTACGTATAAAAGAAAAGTACTCCATCAGTTTACGTTTTAGTTTTGATTTTACATTGCAGAAGAAAGTTCAGATGATTTTATTATATTTTCAGGTACATAGTAGCGACATTAAGAATCAATTTTCATAAAAAAAGTTGTTTGTTGGTAGGCAGTAAATAAAGGAAATCCAAATGTATAAATTAATGGTGTAAATGTAGGAACTGCTGTTGTGTTGTTCCACAATTTATTAAATTTTTATGGAGTATTAAGAGATGGTGGCTCTTTTTCTACTTTTTAATTATCATACGATTACCAGTTTTGAATTGTACTTATTATGGCACGTTGAGAGTAAAAAAAGAGTGAGAAGCTTTTGAAATGTTTAGGTTTGTATCCAGGCAACCTTCGGACTAAAGACCTTATGATGGTGATAGTAATAATGAGATAAACTTGTGGTATAGCATATTTTCATATAATACAGCCTTTAACACAAAAATATAAGCATTTACTTGTCAATATGTTAATATTTGCCATTTCTCAGTTTATTACAAGCAACAAGTTTGACGTTCGATCTTCTGTTCTAAGATAAAAAAAAAATACAGAATAAGATTTTATTTATTTATGCACGTACGCGTCTGACCAGAACCATATATTTTTTGTTGTTGGGTCTAGAAATATGGGGAGGTACCATTAGATGCATAACCATCGCATCGTTTATCAATCGTAAAACGAAAAGAATAATCATTCGAAGCGTATCTTTACGGATCGCTAGCTAGCAAACAAAAACCCACATTATTTACGTTTGACACCTTCGTTCGAAAGTAACAGTTCCAAGCCACATTCCAGTGGCGGGGTAAACGGGTACAAAATATACAATTAGCAGTGATTAGAAGCAGTCTCGTTACTTGCCACCGAAATACACGCCAATGGTTCTAATTATATACGCATACAATACGTTAACGTTCATGTTTACGCGGTTTATCATTTTCAACATAACTTCGTATTCATTGAATAACCTATTGTCTATTTTGCTCCTTTATATCGTACATATACGTATGTACATGTACCTACACACTGTCGGTGGGTGTTGTTTAAACCTCTTATAAATTGACGATAGTGTAAAGATTTTTATTAAAGTTGTTTATAACGACTGATTATTTGATAAGTAATTTTGATCACCTTTTCGTATGACAATGCAAATCAATGAATTTCACAGGGAACTCCAGATAAAGTGTATCATTAAAGAAATTATGTGGATGTTGGCCAAAGTCTTCTTTTAGACTAAATAAGCTGATTCACATTAGGTATATATAGGGTTGTTCGGAAAGTCATTTCGTTTTTTCCCGACAGAGGATTTAATTGTATTCTTTTGCACCCAACTTCACATTTAAGCCGTATAATTTTTATATGCTTTGAGAGCTCATATAGCAAGGCTTGTGTGTGAAAAATTCCAATTAATTCTACGCAGTAGTTTTTGGTTGGTGCCCTTTTAAATATGGAGAGCGATAAGCAGCATTTTCGACATATCTTACTGTTTTACTACAGAAAGGGTAAAAATGCTGTTCAAGCCAGAAAGAAATTGACTGATGTGTATGGAGAAGGTGTGTTGACAGTACGCCAGTGCCAGAACTGGTTCGCTAAATTTCGATCCGGCAATTTTGATGTCGAAGATGCACCACGTTCGGGAAGGCCGGTTGAAGCTGATAAAGACGCGATAAAGGCATTAGTTGATGTGAACCGGCGAATAACAACACGTGAGATCGGATTGAGGTTAAATTTATCAAATTCAACAGTTTATGACCACTTGAAAGGCCTGGGATTATCCTCGAAGCTCGATGTATGGGTTCCCCATGTTCTCACAGAGAGAAATCTGTGTCGCCGCATTGACGTCTGCGATTCGCTTCTCAAACGTCACGAAAATGATCCGTTTTTGAAGCGCATCATCACTGGGGACGAAAAATGGGTTGTATACAACAACGTCAAACGCAAGAGGTCATGGAGCAAAAAAGATGAACCGGCTCAAACCATTTCCAAAGCCGATATTCACCAAAAAAAGGTGATGCTGTCTGTTTGGTGGGATTTTAAAGGAATCGTTTTTTTTTAGCTTTTACCGGATAACACAACGATTAATTCGGAAGTCTACTGTCATCAGCTGGACAAACTGAATGATGCACTTCAACAGAAAAGGTCAGAACTAATCAACAGGAAAGGTGTAGTGTTTCACCAAGACAACGCGAGACCTCACACAAGTTTGGTCACTCGCCAAAAGCTTTTACAGCTTGAATGGGATACAATGCTACACCCACCATATTCTCCAGACCTGGCACCATCGGATTATTATTTGTTCCGGTCACTCCAAAATTTTTTAGACGGTAAAACCTTCACCTCAAATGAGGAGGTCAAAAACCTCCTCGATCAGTTTTTTGCCAGCAAAGACCAAAAATTTTATGAGCGTGGAATTATGCTACTACCAGAAAGATGGCAAAAGGTGTTGGACCAGAACGGTCAACATATAATTTAATAAAGTATTTGTTTATTATACGAAAACTGTCTCTGAGTTGGAGATATCATCCAAATAAATAAAAATTGAAACACTTAATAATGTTTAAGTACGGCCCACCAGCAGATAACCATAGGTTTGTTTAACGTAAAAGAATTTCTATACTTGATGTGTGCCTGTGGAATTAACCTATTTGTAAGGTTGCCTCATACGATCCTTACGAAATCCTCAGCATCGCTGATTTCTTTTGTAAGGGTTGTAATGACGAATTTACGGGCAAATCCCTCCAGAGGCATGCCTCTAATTTACCACACACTGTATGAATTAAATTCTAATCGGGGCAGGCAGGTCTAGGATGTCAGAATTTGAAAATATTAAATGCTTTCCATTTACATCTTTGATGGAAGATGATCATTTCAATCTATGTGAAAACTGTTTCAGACTTCCCTATGGTATCTATTGTAACTTTAAGCAATTATGATCCTCTAATGTCTAGCCTGTCTCTACTTTTGTACCTGATAACTTGATGGATACTAATATTATAGGCATTAATATTTTTTTGATATTGTAAAGCCAGCAGTTTTCTAGAAAACGTTTAATAAAAAGTTGTTTAAAAACGCGTTTAGCAACTTATTACTTTGTCAACGAGACAATCGACTGATCATGCCACTACTGGTCGTCAACAATTTAATGAATATCATTTAGTACTTACACAATAATTTTATTGGAGAGGCAGAGATCATCGTTTATTAACACATGTTTTGCAGCGCAAAAATTTAAGTGGGGTTTCAATCAGTTAGCCTCATGTTTTTCACTGTGCGAATTTAACGAGAGTTGTCGGCAGATCCAAAAAGACATAGAAGAAAGAATGTTTGTATGTTTCAAAGAAGGTACAAGGGAACAATTGCTCATAGAACAAACTTCAGATATCTAATACGTATTTGTACATACGGACACATAATATACATCTATGTACATTATATGTGTATGTGCATGGCTAAAACAGGTGAACGTTTTTAACTTTTCGCGCACATAAATTGGTGCTTAAAATGTTTATTTTGCTTAAGTGCAAAGGAATTTTTAAAGCCATATGTATAGCGCATTTATTTTAGCGTCTGCGTTTGTATATGAAAATATTCCATATGTATTTGTATGACTGTTAGTATGCGCAACCAGTTGTGGGTGTGAAAATGTTTCTGAAGGCTTCAGTATCTTTTTAGCATAAACCTATTCATGTTTGTATACCTGTCTTTAAACATTTACTACTGCCCATTTTAATAATAACGCAGTTTCAATTCCTATGAATAATCCTAATTTCTTTGAAAATGATATGATATACTTGTACACATCTCAAAATGGTTCATAGGTTTTGCTGCTTTATTCTCTACATAAAACAATTGCTATCAACCACAAATTCAACGGGAGGTTTGTTAGAAATTGCGAGCAGATATTAAGTTTTGATACAATTTCACAGTCTTCACATCAAAGACGACCGAAAACGGTTTTTGTTTAAGGTCTACTCCGAGCTTTGGTACTACCTCAATTGTTGTTAAAGGATAGTACAGTAACATAGTTAGAATCAGATTTCACGACCGGAAATCATGATAGAATTATTCTTTTTGATTCGAGCTGAAGGACTGTGGTCCAAATGAACTGTGAGAACAATAATTTATCAGTATTCTGTTCCACGATATGCTTTTTTTCGGTACACGTTATGTGACGTTCTTCAAATCGTTTTCCGCTGAACAACTCGAGGCTCGACTGGCAGATTAGTATCATCTTTATATACAAAATATACACCCTACAGTTTTTCTATGCCATTTCTATTTAGAAAGGCAATTGCAATGCCAGATTGACGGCTCTCCAGTTGATTATCGTTGGACAGTTGGAGAATAGACTGATGAGAAAATGGGTAAAATTACCGTCATTCAGCGACAAATTGTAACTCTTACAGGCGCTATATCTAGTGCCTGTTTGGTGGTTCTATAGCCCTTTTTCGCTGATTAGCTGGAGAATACACCATCGACAATATGGATTAAAGTGTCACCTTCCAGCGACAAAATACAACCCCTACACCATTTTCTTATGGAATTTCTATTTTGAAATAGGTTATAGTGTCAGATTGTCGGCTCTCTAGTCAATTTTCGCTGGACAGCTGGAGGATAGACATTAACATGTTTCAGTGACAAATTGTAACCCTTATAGTCATTTCTGTTTTGGGATAGACCACATGTAGTGCCTGTTTGACGGTTCTCTAGCCGTTTTTCGCTGATTAGCTGGAGAATAGACCATCGAGAAAATGGGTTAAAGTGTCATCTTCCAGCAACAAAATATAGCCCCTACACCATTTACTTACGGAATTTTTATTTTGAGATAGGCTAGTGTAGTCAGACTGTCAGCGCTCTAGTCGATTTTCGCTGTACAGCTGGAGGACGGACTGATGACAAAACGGTAAAATTATCATGTTTCAGTGACAAATTGTAACTTGTAACCCTTATAGTCATTTCTGTTTTGGGATAGACAATATCTAGCGCCTGTTTGACGGTTCTCTAGCCGGAGCACAGACTAGCGACAAAATGGGTAAAAATGTACCATCCTTCAGCGACAAATTGTAATCTATACTGTATTTTTCTATGCCATTTTTATTCCTAGATTTAACATGTGTAGTGTCAGATTGGCGGTTATTCAGTCGTTTTTGACTGGTTAGTTGGATGATAGATTAGCGATAAATATATAAAAGTATTAACTTTCAGTCCTTTCAGATTTTACTATACCTTTTGTATTTTGGGATATACGAGGGCGGTTCAATAAGTACCCGTGTTAGACATGAAGACACCTTTTTTTTAAAATTTGTTTTTTATTTTTCAACATAGTCCCCTTTCAGAAAGATACACTTCTCTCAACAACCCTGACATTTTTTTTACCCCTCCAAAAAATAAGATTGGTCGAACTCTCCAAAATCCCCCCCTGTCTCGGCGATGACTTCCTCGTTTGAGCTAAGTTTCTTTCTCGCTAGTCATTTCTTCATGGTAGGGAACAAGATGAAGTCGCAGGGAGTCAAATCGAGTGAGTACGGAGTGTACGGCAGCAGTTCATAATGTAATTCATGCATTTTGGCGGCAACAACTCCTGATGAATGTGCCGGTGCGTTATCATGTTGAAAACGCACCTTCTTTTTTGTCAAATGCGTCCGTGTCTCCTTCAATTTTTTGTCGAAGCGGTCCAATAACTCACTGTAGTATTGTCCAGTGATCGTTCTTCCTTTTCCTAAAAAATCCGTAAAATGATTTCCTCGGTAACAACGTTTACCAGGCTTCCTGGTCGCTCCTATCAAAAACGGATCTTTGCCCACGTTTAAATTCGTTGAAGCAATATCTAACTGTGGTCGTAGATGGCGAAATGTCTCCATAAACAGTATCCAACTTTGTTTTCATTTCCTCGCATTTTTTCTCATCCAAAAACAAAAAGCGAGTTATCGAACGATACTGCTCTTTTTCCATCTTAGCGAAAATAACGAAGCACGTCTGAGTGGAATGGCTGCCAAATCCAAACTAACCTATCAATCAGTCTGAAATTCGTTTTGACGTGATTTGATAGATGGCAGCACACGATAACAACACCAATTTCCCTCAGGAACGTCCTCTGTCTTCAAACACGGGTACTTATTGAACCGCCCTCGTACTTTGTAGAGCAGTAACCGGCAGGAGCTACAAATTTTTGGATTTGGTAACAAATTACTGTCCAATTATAGGGTACTGTAGATATTACAAGCATAACTTTGTTATGCCAGCACAAAATCCGTCATACTATGCTGCCTCCCACAAGTCGTCCGTGGGGTTTAAAAAGGCGTATAATAAACTACTAAACTGCTCCTTGCGCAAATGTTATCGGATAAATAGGCGTTTACTTCCTATCCAGTGCATCTATCTCAGGAGTATGTTTTATTTACACAGATTTATTTCAATGTAGCAAGTGTTGATCACAGAATTATGTTCCCGAAATCATAAAATAACACAAAATCTCATCGCAACCTGTCACATGCCAGGTTTACTATTATTACAATATTTCACCACTACCAACTAATTGTAAGTATTATACTCTGAAAACGCTTTGTCGAACCACCTATCTGTTGCTTAAAATTCGAATCAGATATAGGTACGTGCTATTCACGATTGTAAAAGTAAAAGTTATCGGTGCACGTAATGGTGTTAAAATTTATCGGTCGAGTATTAATGGTCAATTAAGCGTTAGAGCTTGGCCGGTGGCCAAGGCCCACCTGACGTTCGGTCAATATTGGCCGCGCCTGTCCTGGTCTGACCTTACCGACCGCAAACTCAACTGCATCGTCTATTATATTGAACGTAGAAAAGACGTTTCAAACGAAATTATTTTTACAATTTAAGTTTTATTGCAACAAGTCTAGCAAATTAAGAAATGGTAGAAAAACATGTATTATATAAATAGTGCATACAAAACACATTTTGTAGGCAATTTTTCATTTTATAACACAAACGGAAATGCATAACTTGATAAACATATGAATTTCTTCAACCACATAATCTAAAATTGTCATCTGCTTCTCTGAAAATTGTCCTATACCTAATTGAACTCTTCAAAGTCCTTTGAAGAACGTATAACATCCGTTAAAAGTTTTCAATTGCATTTTATTAATTATCTATATAAAAAGATGGCTGAAGGCAGTTCGAATTGTCATATATATATTGGATGTAAAAGAATACCCAATATATCGATGTATGGTTCTTAAGTAGCTACTAGTGTATGTAGTTACTAACGAAAATGAACACGTAAATATTTTCAATGAAATTGTGTCACAACTTAAATATTTTTGAAATTATTTACATGGATAAATAATTTAAATATGCAATAAAAAAAATATAATTTAAACTGACGAAGTTATAAGCGTAAACTATTCTTTGCGATTATTAAAGTTGTTCTTAGGTGATATAAAGGGATAGTTTATATAAGATTCAGTACTTTTTGCATTAATAGCAATTATTATCATCATCATCATCGTCAGTCCTGACGCTGGTTGGACGCGCACATCCACTTTTGCTATTCTGAGCTAATCTTCGCATTTCCCTAAAACTAGAATGGTCTACATCCTTAATTTGCGAACAGTAATCTAATCTAGGTCTACCTCTACCCATCCTAACTCCTGTTTCTGCCTCTAATATGTCTCTGACTAGATCTTCACACCGGGGAAGGTGTCCTACCAATCTATTTCGCCTATTTTTTTTTAACTTACATAAGAGTCCTCTGTTCTCCTATTCTTTCTAATACCTCTTCATTTCTAACATTTTCTATTCACGGTACCCTCATAATTCGCCTCAAACACCACATTTCAAACGCTTCCAACCTTTTCTTTTCCGTCGCGCCCATCATCCATGTTTCGCACCCGTACACCGACGTGCTCCAAACATACACCTTTAACAATCTTTTTCGAATTTTTAAATTAATCGTTCGCGAGCATAGAAGTGACTTCTTTTTCTTGAAGGCGACTCGACCCTGCGCTATCATCTGCTTTATATCCCTACTGCTCCTTCCGTCCTGACTTATCTGACTTCCTAGATACCTAAAATCAGCCACTTCTTCTAATTTTTCGTTTCCTATCTTTATATTCGCTCTTTCTCTGCAGTCCCAGCTCTATAACTGCCTGTTGCTCTTTATACNCTTCTAATATTTTGTCTCCTATCTTTATATTCGCTCTTTCCCTACTTTTTTCCCCTTGCATACCAGTATTTTTGTTTTACTTTTATTTAATAATTATTATAAAACAAATAAATTTCATTACAGTGCAAACAATGCATGTGTTAGTAAATAGCAATGAGTAATTTATAAATGAAAAAGAAATTTCAGAAAATTTTGATGTTGGGAAATTATTCAAATTTGGGAAAATTTGTTGACCTATTTGAAACTTCATCTAATGAAACTACTTTTAAACATACTTTTTATATACATTTTATAAATTTTATTACTAGAAGTAGAAATTTGGTTATCGATAGTTAATAAGACGTATCTATCACCACTTGCTCACAGTTTTTCTCCTTTCACTAAGAAGAAAATTGCTACCCTTCTCGTTTTTGCATCTATTATTTCAAAAAAAAAGATTTTTTTATAGGAAATAAAAAACGCAAAGTATTTCAGCATTTTTGAATTATTTTCTGCGAGTAGCAACAAACTTAAAAAAAAATCTCCAGTAAACAAGGGAAAAAGAGAAGACGAAAGAGAATAGGTACACGTGCGATGGGGTGGTTCGAAAATTTTCCCTTTCTGCATCAAATTTCCGCGTAACGCAATAAAGCGTTCGGCACGCAGTCAACATCTAAGCCCCGTTTTATTTCCAGGTGACACGATGATGAATTATTGCACCAACAACTCCTCGAACGCGACGGTGAACGGGGGCGGTGGCTCGGGCGGCAGTTCGTCCCCTCAGAACAACAACCCCTGTTCGAGCGCGACGACGCCTCCCGTGGCATCGGCGTCGGGCGCGTCTCCAAGCGACGCCGACGACGACCTCTGGCGGGGGCACAGTATCGCCGCGTTACGACGTCGAGCGTCCGAACTCAACGCCGCCATCCCATCCTACCTGCAGATAAACTACGACACACACAATAACGCCTCCGTGTATTAGATAATAATAAAATTATTATTATGTTGATATTAAATACATAGCTAATGATACCTACGTAAGACGCATAAGGTAATTAATAGTGTTGAGATAAATCCAACCCTTTTACAGGGTGACTCTAAATACACATCCAATGGTTTATATTGTTTATTTATAATCTTGAATCGTTCTATGCGTATTTATATTATAAAAGATTTAATGATGAATATCAAAATGTAATTTAATTAACAAGATTAAGACTAATACAGGAAAATATTACGAAACTTATCAATCAATAAAATAACTTAGATTAATAGAGCTATTAAGGATGTTTGGGAGGTACAATCGGAGACAAGAGTACATAAAAGTAGAAATTCGTTATTAATTAGGTTTTGCAGCATATCATGAGGTAAATAAATACTAGATATATACTAAAAAAAAGTATACGGTTTGAGAGAAAATTTGGAATTTGACCAAAAACATTAAATAAAATAAGAAATAACGAATAATATGCAAAATTTTTAACTGACTTTTCGCAGTGAATATGCATTGATTTCAACTTCAAAACAAAAAAATATTTAGTTTCAATCTCTATTAATAATGAGCGTAAAACTTTTTAATATGTTTAAATAATAATTAAAACTTTAAAATTGAATTTATTTCAGACAATTATAAATATTATCATTTTATTATCAAGAAAAAACGAGATTTTCAGCTAATTTTTCATTTTTTCCTCGATAACCATTTAGTGAATTTGAATAACCTTACGTTAAAGTGATTCTCCATAGTTCAAGTTACTTATTATAAATGTTTGAAATTTCTGGTAGCGTTTTTTTGTTAATAAAAATAAATTTAATCTGTTCGGTTAACGAATCTCCATAAAATGACGTGTAAAATTAGAATTTTTTAAAATTAATAACTTTTTAACGGTTTAGTGAATCGATTTGTAATTTTTACAGGAGTTTTAGAAATGAATGAGGAACGTTCTTCCAAATTTTTATTTGTCTCGTAGCATTCTGACATACCTCCCAAACATCCTTAAATTAAAAATTATCTCAATACTACATGTTACCTACGAACAACTGAAATAATTAATGAAATATAACGAAAGTTATTATGCAAATGGTATTGTATTATAAATGACAGGGTTTTTGCACTTCGCTGAAAGAAATCTTCCGTGATCTCTACGCAGTTTTTTAAGTAATTAAAATAGTAGAGTTAAAAATTATGATTTTTGATAGGTACCAAATTTACCAAATACGTAAAAACGTACTTTTGAATATTTTATTTTTAATAATTTAAGTTAGGGTATGTTCTTTTATTCTTGAGCGAAGTTCAACTGTACTATATAGATAGTGTTGTAAAAAATATATAGAGTAGATTTTGCTAATAGTTTTTATTATATCTAATGTAAATGTATACGATGTAAAAACACTTCTGTATAAAAAGTATACTCTCGATGTACTAAAAATTTACTGTTAGTTGTAGTATTAATCAGTGATTTTAATTATAAGTAGAGAGAAGAAAACTTGGATGTTATATATTTACTTGCTGCATTTGTAGCAGTGAGAAAGTTCAGCCTCTATTTTTAAGTTATGTAGATAAATAATAATTCAGAATCAGCAGGCAGAAGACAAAACCGTACAGACCTATTGCTTTTCAGTAACTGTATCACCATGTACTATACAAGGCACTTTTGATAGCTTTGGAATGTAAATTAGAAAACGAACAAGATATTTGAGCGTTTTGACAATTCTCATACGATGCGATGTAACAAATTTGTATACGATATAGAAATTAATTTGCAATATGAGTATGGATTCTGACTGTAGAAATGTGCTTGTTAACTTTTAAAATACTCCGGAATTGTATTGTGTGAAGCTATATCGTTCTATGATATAAATAAAACTTGTGAGTACAGTGTTTTTTTAATGTTTATATTCTTGTTCTTTCGTTTACGCCGTTATTGGTAACCCCATTTCACCTCTTTCTGAGCTTTTAATCCTTACCCATTCACTCTGAATTTTTCTCCATTTTTCTAGTAGGTATTCTTTTAATCTCTTGATGCTTTTGATTTTATATCTACCCATATGTTTGCTTGTCGCTAACTTTCGTTACTTGTATTGCTATTTCATCTGTCTTTTTCTTCTTTCTGGTATCCGTGTACCTGTGCCTTTATAGTTTCAAACAACCATCTTATATGCCTCGTTAAACTTTTTCTGGTTTTATTTTGTAAAAATGTCAGAAAAAAATGGCCCTCTTTTCCTTTTCGGATAATTTCTGATGAGATATTTCCATTTTGAAACACAACTCATGATTATACTTTTCATTTTGAACGAGCCATCCACTGTTCCAATATCTTTCTCGATCTCGTTTTCTTCAGCAATTGTAAATTTTTGGCCATTTCAATGCTTGACATATGTAATCAGACTTTCAAGGTAGATCACTAAAATATCTGAGATTATCTTACTTTTACTTAGATCGAGTTCTCCTTATGATGGTATGCTAAGTACATCCTATTGATTCTCGGCTTCAGTGATTCTTTTTCTATCCACTCTCCGCGCTATTTCATTTTTTCCGCTTTCTTATAGTCTAATACTCATGTTTCTTTGTACTTATGTGTTCCACTATTTTTTATTGAACTTTACAAAATATAAATTTTTTATTCTTCTTTAATTCACTGGTCGTTTGTTCTTATTTAGTTACCTATGTATTGAGAATCTTGCGTTGACTTTAAGTTCCTTCTATTTTTAATTTTAACGTCTCTCGAACATTAGATATTTTAAGATTTTTTTGTTCATTAATAAATCATTTAATGAATAATAGATAAAAGGTAAGTTTTGGTCTACAAAAGAGAGAAAGTTGTATTCATTAATTTAGCAAACACCTACGCAAATTTTAAAATTGCGAAGAAATTCCTCTAAAAGTGCTACTGTTTTTAGTTATCAAAATTAAACGAATGTGATGAGAGAAATATTAAAAAGTCAAGGATCTATGTATATACTATCATAATTGTCCTTAGGGATATCTTTTATTTGATCAACGATTTAATAATTTCCAGTAAAACATAATTCAGGGTGTTTTTTTGCTATAGGAAATATAAACTCCCTTATTTAAGAGGATGTCATATTTTTGACATTATTGATCTTACTCTAACGTCTAACGCGTGACAAAAGTTCCAAGTTCTTTTATAGGTTGGTCGACACCATATTATTTTCTACTTATTGCGCGCCCTATAGTAAATTACAGTAAACATAACAGACAGAAAGTAACTTGCGATAATAAAACCGTAACGAAAATTATAGAATTGTTAATGTATAGAATTCTTCATCTCAATTTAAAGCACTAAGGATATTTCCACAAGTTCGTAAGCCGGGAAATACTTTCCAGCAAGCACCTTTAGATGGCGTAGCTCGTACGATTTGACTGTTTTAATGTTACAACTCTAATAAATGATTAGCAATAAAACAAAAGACTTTAAAAAAGAAGCTCAAAATTCTGGGTATTAACATACAAATGTCGTTAAGACATCTACATCTGAGTTTTTATAATTTATAAATGTAACCATACCTTAATTATTTTTTTATAAGACCATAATGGGTATTAATGACCAAATATAAACAGTCATAACGAATGAAGGGTTAAATAAGGGTCAATTGAAGTCCTAATATAATTTTTAAAGCGCAATTTCTTAAAAGATTTGTACGCTTAAATTTTGTTAGTGATGAAGATTGCTGTTTAGAAATTACCAAAAAAACTTTCAGGATCAATGTTTCTCGAATATAAAATTAAATATTAAACAGTTTTTATAGCAATACTTTGTAAGTAATGACCAAGGTTTGGGTAACAAAAGTGAATAGCTTAGTGGAACTTTCCGTTTTTAAAAACAACATGAGGGAGAAAAATTATATGAAAGTTATAATCTTCCTTTTTGTTTTTACCTTTTACTTCGGAACGGATTAGTGTTTTTTGGCAAAAAGAATCTAAATTAGATAGAAACAATCGCATCAAAAACTAAAAAAAAATTGAAAAACAGACTACCTACGTACTAGACCAAGAGCCAGTGACCAATTTTGAGTTGTCATTTCAAAAGTCACTAAAATTTACCTACTCAATATTCAATACCTGTCTTAAAATAAAAGCCATTTTTGCTAACCCCCAATTGCCGGAGTAGACTACCCTAAAATTTTAATGAGGGTTGAAAAAAGATTTAATTTTGTTACATCATCAGTCACAAAACTTTGGGAAATTATTTTTAATAATATTTTAAATCCATAAAAAACTCGCCAGAACTTTTTCGTTCCTCCTAATTGTTGACAAAACGCTATAAATATTTATTTTTCTTTCTACCTTACAGAAATCAATAAGCCTATCTCGCTCGCACTCGTGTGGTAACGTTTTTCGTTCTGGCAGATGTTTAGTGATTCAAATTATTTCTGGCATTATACAGTTCGTTTTCCAGATACATTTTCTTTATTGCCTGCAAATTTCAAAACTACTGAAATGACAAAAGTACAGCTATTTTTAATAAATACTTATAGCGTTCTGTCAACAATTAGGAGGGACGAAAAAGTACTGACAATTTTTTTATGGATTTAAAATATTATCAAAAATAATTTCCCAAAGTTTTGTGGCTGTGATGTAACAAAATTAAATCTTTTTTCTACCATCTTTAAAATTTTAGGGTAGTCTACTCCGGCCATTAGGGGTTGGCAGAAGTGGCTTTTATTATCAGACAGGTATTGAATATTGAGTATGTATGTTTTGGTGACTTTTGAAATGACAACTTAAAATTGGACACTGTCTCTTCCTCTACAGGTAAAGGATGAAGATTTTTACACGGGGGTTTGTCACAGCATTCTTCTGAAGTTTATTGGAAGCGTAAATGGACGCTTGGAAATGTTCACTTGGTTGACAGGAAGATATGTGGATGAACATATAGTATGTATGTATGTATGCATGTATACGCTGGTGTAGGCATGTGGGACGCTTTGATCATAGTTCCCTCAAGCGAAGAGTCAAAGAAACGTTCATACCACAAAATGGGAGCGCGATTAAAAGAAACTGTTGGTGTGGAGGATATTGCGGTTTGCTAGGAATTCGTCAAAGAGAACGCCGTTCTCAAAGACGATTTGTTTACGATTTATAAAACGTTAAATGAAACCTTCACGACGACACGTATTCGCAACGGCAATTAAGAAATTAAAACACACGACTAAAATCTACACCGTTTCTCATCTTTTCTTACTAACCCAACTCATTAAAACTTGTGTTATTGATAATATTCCAAAATAAAACTAGCTGTGTGTATGTCCTAAGCATGTATCAGAACCAGGCCTGACCTACTTTACAGAAAAATCCTCGTCAGTTCAAAAAATTACTGCTAGGAATTATACGCTTGAATTCTATTCCTATCTTATATTTTTAATGATCTGAGTGTATGGCGCCAAAAAGTATAATAATAAATAAATCCAAGTTAATGATCGCTTCAATATATTTTAAACGGATGAAACCAAAATATCATATAAACATATTAGTCAACATCATCATTACCATATCATAAGGTCGTCAGGCCTAAGACAGGTTGAATACGCACCTCCACTCTTTCCTATCCCGAGCTAATCTTCGCATTTCTCTTAAACTAGAACAACCCACCATTAACTATTTCCGAACAGTACCTAAACTAATCTAGATCTATCTCTACCCCTCCTAACTCTCGTTTCTACCTCTAACATGTCTCTGACTAGACCTTCATGCCTGAGAAGGTGTCCTACCAACCTATTTCGCCTATTTCTAATTGACTTCCATAGAGCCCTCTATTCTCCTATTCTTTCGAATACCTCTTCATTTCTAAACTTCTCTATCCACGGTATTTTCATCATTCGCCGGTAACACCACATATCAAACGCTTTCAACCTTTTATTTTTTGCCGCGCCCACCATCCATGCTTCGCACCCGTACGGCGATGTGCTCTAAACATGCATCTTTAACAACCTTTTTCGAATTTTTAAATTAACCGTTCGCGAGCATATAAGTGACTTCTTTTTATTAAAGGCGACTGGGCCCTGCGCTATCCTCTGCTTTATATCCCTACTAGTCTTTCCGTCCTGAAATATCTGACTTCTTAGATACCTAAAATCGGCCACTTCTTTTAATTTTTCGTCTCCTATCTTTATATTCGCTCTTTCCCTACTTTTTCATACATATCAAACATTTTAGTAACAATAATTTAATCATCATCAGTCACAGTTATAGCTGTGGAGTCCGGAAAAGATTCGAGATTCAGCGCCCTCTTGTTTCACCTCAATACCAGCTGGTATACATGTACCTACATGTACCGTGTATGGTGGACAGTGCCGTAGTCATTTACGAATTTCGATCCGATTCTTTAAGAGTCAATAAATAATGAGTGTATAATGTTAATTTTCAATTAACAGTTTTTGTATTGGGTCTACACGTAATAGATGACAGCTACAAAAAGTTACACTGATACGTCTTAACATTTAATAAAACAGATTGTATTTTTTTCGTTAACCACACACAAGATTACCTAAATTTCTCATTTGTGTTTTCTCTTTGGGCCGCAGGGCTTCGAGAATAAGTCGTTTACATAGTAATTTAAAATGGAAGGTGAATTAAATTGCGCGAAAATAACAGTGCTGTATTATGCAAACGAAAATTACTCTGTACGGAATTTCAAATTGAGTGAAAGATGAAATTTATGTATTATGTATGTACCTATGTACACAGAGTTGCGAAACAATGTACAATTAAGCCATAAGAAAATATTAATAAATTAACTAATACGTAGATACGTACATGCACCTAATACCCCCTATACAATAACAAAATTATTTAGAACAAACTATTTTTTATTTTTACGTTCAGGAAGACGTCTTTACATTCTCCTGCGAATCGAATAAGCTATAATAATATACCAAAATATGTGCAGCGTGAATTTTCTATTTTAATATCCCCTTTATCTTCATAAGAAGTGATAGCTTGAAAATTCAAAATAACAACTTATATAATTTCTTTTGTGATAATTTGAAATGTGCTACAAGAATTTTCATAAACCTCTTAGTATATAAGGAGGTGCCCGAAATATATTTCTTTTTAAATGGAACATCCTACAAATTTTTTTGTTTCTGATTTCGAAAATGATATCAAGCTAGCAGATCACATATTCATTTTAGTTCATCTTGGTATCAGAAAACGACCTAATTGGAATCATATTTTGTAGCTAATTTGTTGTGAAAAAATTAATTTTGTAGAGTTTATAGATATCGAGAAATTGAACAATCGGTTAGCTTGTCGCTATAAATTTGCTACAAATTAACCACTAAATATGATTCCAATCAGGTCATTTTCTGCGCCCGAGATCAATTGAGACAAATATGTCATCTACTAGCATATGAAGCCAGCAGATCATACGATTTCTCGAGATCTATATGGGCTGTACAAAATTATTTTTTTTACTACAGTTCAGTACAAGTAAGCTACAACATATGATCCCAATTAGATCATTTTCTGAGCCTGGAATCGCCTGAAATGTATATGTGATCTGAGAGCATGATATCAAGGTAGCGGATCGTCCAATTTCTCGTAATCTGTAGGCTCTACAATATTAATTCCTTCCGTACTAATTTACTACAAATTAGCATCAAAATACGATTCCAATTAGATCGTTTTCTGAGCCCGAGATCAACTGAAACGAATATATGATCTATTGTCCATTTCTTTCTGTTAGTTTGGATATAAATAAGTAAAGAAACTATGCAGTGAAGTGTTGCAAGTGTAGCGACTACGAGCGTGATTGTGTGCGATCGGGCATACGTGTGTGTGAGCGGCTTATCGATTCGCCGACTAGCCGCGGGCGCTTTTCTTCATGTGCGCCGTATCTGTAAACGTGTGTGTCGTACCTGCGTTCCGGGAAAGCAATTAAACCGTTCAAAGAAAACGAGACTTCTCTGGACGGCTGGAGAACGTTCCCGAAAGGAGGCAAGGGAGTATAAAAAGGATGAGACGATCGCCGAACTAGAGTAGAAATAAATAGACCGTTGCAGAAGTGAATGAAAAGATAAATTGACAGTGATAAAAGTGAAATAAATAGAACAGTGAATAGTAACAGTGGTGTAAACTAATAGAATAATAAATAATTTAATAGTGCTTTTAAGTGTAATAGTAATTAGTGTAAATAAATAGTTTTCTTCGTAAAAGTTAATTTGTTAAACCCACGAACATTACAGAAGGTTTATATATATGTGTAGAACCAACACCGACGTTTCGCTTCTAAACTTAACAATATAATCTCTTAGCATGATGATATACTGAACTACATAGCCTAGTATTACAAAAATAAACGGTTGCACTGCTGAATACTTTTAAAAGGACTTATTTACAGAAATAAACTTTACAATAATATTTAAACATTTTCAATAAGCAGGTACCTATTACCTACATCGTATTTATAGTGAAGCAAAATGCAAAACAATTTTATGCTTGACATTTTGCACCGGTTTATGTGAATAAATTGATAGAATGAATATCCAATTCAATTAATTGTATTTGGTATATGTATATCGGTATATCGAGGACATAAATCTTTCCGATTGGCGGCAAACTGATAGCTACACGTCAAGTAATAAAATAATCAGTAACCACTGGATAAATTATTGAATACACTATAAATTGTGGTGAAATTGGTACATACGTATGAACGTATGAAGTGTATTTACTTTCTAATATCTTCAAATGAGCACCAACATTTATAAGAAATTATAATATACAAACTAATTATTATATAATACCCAAGGCGATCTTAATTTTCCTAGTTATATAGCTTTGAGTTTAAGATTTGGACATTAGTTTCGTATAACTAAAAAAATGACAGTTGTGTGGAATTTATTCAAACTTGCTAGTTTCTTACTACTTCAAGAATGGTATTTATCATTTAAATACCTTTCAGCTTCTGAAGATGCCTTTTTAGCAAGGTGAAAAAATATTGCTAATTGGTATCATTAAGTAGAATATATATATATATATATTTGTGAAAGTTCGATAACTTTTAATTTCAAGTTAAAAGAGAGAAATCCCTTTTGTATAGGTATGTGTAGAGCTAGCATTTAAATCTATCTACAGTGGATTTCATTTCATTCACCTTGGTTATAGCGACCATTATACTATAGCGACGTCATATGTAACTCCCTTAAATTTAAAGCACACTTTAGTAGAAAATTCATGTGGCTATAGCGACTTCGGATGTAACGCCGAGTTCGGGTGTAGCGACTGTTTTTAATGAATCATTTGTAACAAATCCCTAGTAATCCCATGCAGATATAGCGACCGGAGTCGGCCTCTAAAGACACAAAGAGCTTTCTTATCATTTGTTAACATTCACATAGATAGTCAACAAGTGTAGTGACCTTTACCGTTGTTTCTGAGTAGCAACTGTGTTTAGTAGACTTTTGAATAAGTGTGACTTCCAGATGTACATTTACTATTGAAAAAAAAGGCGAAAATTGGTTCAAAATTGAAAAACAGTGTGTCTGTATCTCCTTTAAATTTGCCTGTAACGACTTCTGGATATAATGACGAAATTACAGTGATCCCTTCGTTGTCGTTATACCCGAAATCCACTGTATTTCCTTTGATAGTCACTACTCAGTAGGTATTTAAAAATAAATGGTTAGTATTTAAATCGAAGAAGAGAGAGCTAAGCAACTAACAACCTGATGTAGCTACTAAGTAATTTATTATTTATGCATTGACCACCTAGAAACAATTTAGGCACTAGCTTTTAATCGATGTTTTACCTACATTTGAGTATTTTACGTTGACCTTTACATTTACATTATATTTTTAATATAATTTTAATTTCTTTTTAGATGGTAGTTGTTAATGATATATATATTTTTTCTATATAATTCGGGCATTATGTAGTACATATTATTAGCTGAACCGATGTGCAAATTATTTACGAATTTTCTTTGTGGGTTCAATTTTTTTTTCTAAAGCTAGATACAAATATATCACGCTCAAAAGTTATCTACCAACAGTTTCCTGCAAAATACGAGGCGATCGAGTGAATGTAACCTAGCTGGTCAGTACAATAAATTTTATCTAATCACTACTTACATACAAGACATTTTTAAGATTACGTAATGCTTTTGACTTTATTATTACAGTACGTGATCATACGTAAATTAAAAAATTTGTATTTATTATACCTAGCAGCCTTATTTATGTAAAGGAAAGTACTAGATTAATTCCGCGAGCTTTTCTTAATGGTACCTACCTACACGTTTACGTATTAGAGGTTAGTAAATCAATTGTGCCTACAATATGTTTGCAAATATTTTTAGATTTTTTTTTCAGAGTATTATTCAAATGCGTATACCTAGGTACAGTGTCACTGTTAGGAAAGAGCACACATTATTTAACGTAAAAGCTAAAAAGATACATACTGTAACGCATTATAAGCAAAGTACCAAATAATAATAATTAAAATATTTTATAGCATACTTTTTATCAAAACATTTAGGTCATATCTCATAAGCTACGATTAAAGGGAATTGCATTAAGCAGGAAAACATGCTGATTACTAAAATCTGAGCATCTATTTGGAACTGCTAGGTGCGTACCTTAAAAATTATTTTAATTACCTAAGAGTTTTATTATAAGAATGTAAAGTCATCAATAATATTCTACTAAACCTTTTAAAAATTTAGGTTTGTGATTCTTTGTACCTAAAAATCATCACAGAATTTGCATATCTAACGAAGAAAACACACCTATAATGTAGAAGTTGAATTACATAATCATTACTCCTATAAATTACTCATACTCGTACTTTTGTACGTATACAAAACAGTTCCCATTGGAATTTCTTTGGTATGGTGGATGGCCTTTATGTAAGGATTAGTTACACGGTGCGAAACTGTCCAACATTATTTTTCAGGGGAAGCAGCCCTTGTCCCAATGCTATTATTTTGTATCTAAACTCTAAGAAACTTTTTAAGTTGGATAATGACTGTGAAATAATTTGTCAGCGGATCTCTGGGTTATTTATAGAGTGTGAAACAACTTAATATTAAACTACTACTTTTGAGGGAAGTTTATTTTTGTCTCATATTAATTTTTATATCATTATATAAATGTCACTTGAACTAGAACA
>NW_020439271.1:345595-361259 GCF_000699045.2 Agrilus planipennis
TTATCGAGGAAAAAATGAAAAATTAGCTGAAAATATCGTTTTTACTTGATAATATAATGATAATATTTATAATTGTCTGAAATAAATGCAATTTTAAAGTTTTAATTATTATTTAAACATATTAAAAAGTTTTACGCTCGTTATTAATAAAGATTGAAACTAAATATTTTTTTGTTTCGAAGTTGAAATCAAGGCATATTCACTGCCAAAAGTCAGTTAAAAATTTTCCATAATATTTATTTCTTATTTTATTCAAAAATTTTTGGCAAATTTTCTCTCAAACCGTATACTTTTTTTCGGTATGGATAATATTTATTTATCTCATGATATGCTGCAAAACCTAATTAATCACGAATTTCTAATTTTATGTACTCTTGTCTCCGATTGTACCTCCCAAACATTCTTAAGTTAACTGCCGTCTATCCAAATTAGGTTTTATCCAAAATCCGCTTTATCCGAAGACAAATAAGGCGGATTTTTTCTATAAGAATGCAAAATAAACGAGCTGCTATTAAGCATTTAAAAATGCCATGTAATTTTGGATTAAGAGCATGGCATAATTTGTCAGCCGCTCTAAGGGCTATTTATATGGTGCGAAACCCTTCAATATTAAACTACTACTTTTTAATGGAGGTTATTCTTGTCCCATAATAATCTTTTGAATCGTAAAGTAAGATTATGCCCATGGTACAATTTGTCATCTAGTCTAACCGTTATTTATAAGGTGATATATCTTTCAATATTAAATAATTATTTTGCGGGGGAAGTTGTTCTCGTCTAACAATTATTTTAACTTTCTAAACCCTAAGACTGATTTATATTAAGATTAGAATCGAGAAATAATTTGTTAGCGCCTCTGAAGGTTAGTTATAGGGTGCTAAACCCCTGAATATTAAATTATGATTTTTCAGGGGAAGTTGCTCTTGTCTAACAATTATTTTAACTGTCTAAGCCCTAAGACTCATTTATATTGAGATTAGAATCGCGAAATAATTTGTCAGCGCCTTTATAGGTTAGTTTTAGGATGCTAAACCCCTGAATATTAAATTATGATTCTTCAGTTAAAGTTTTTCTTGTACCACAATAATTTTTTGTAACTAAGTTCTATGAGTCATTTAAAGGATGATTAAGCCTTTGAGATAATTTGTCAGCCGGTGTATGGGCTATTTATAGGATGAGAAACCCTTCAATATTAAACTACTACTTTTCAATAGAAGTTATTCTTGTCCTACAATAATTTTTTGTATCGTAGGTCTTAATGCCTTTTGATGTAAGATTATGCCCATGAAAAATTTATTAGCCGGTATATGGGTTATTTATAGTGTGATACACCCTTCAATATTAAATAATTATTTTTCAGGGGAAGTTGTTTTCGTCTAACAACTACTTTAACTGTCTAAGACCCAAGGCTCATTTATATTGAGATTAGAATCGAGAAATAATTTGTCAGCGCCTCTATAGGTTAGTTATTATTCTTCAGTTGAAATTTTTCTTATCCCACAATAATTTTTTGTAATTAAGTTCTAAGAGTCATTCACAGTATAATCATGTCCATTAAATAAAAATTACCCTTATATCCACTGATAAATTATCTTATAGACATAATCCTACTTTAAATAACTCATAGAGTTAGGACACAGAAAATAATTGTGGGACAAGAACAACATCCCCTGAAAAAGAATATTTTAATCACCTCTTTTCCCTTTCTATCTTTTTATAATTCGTAGCTGTAATTAGAATTTGGAGTTTGGTTCATGTGCAGTCGGTGGATGTGGCTATTTTCACATTCGTTATAGAAGAATAACTTTCTTTCTATATTTTTATTGACACTGTTAATATAATTTCACTTTGAAAATCAAATCATTCTTTTACCCAAGTCATTTCCTAGTCAATACGCCACTGACTATTTACGTTTCTAATTACGATTTATCTAAAATTGTTGGGTATGCATTTGTTTGATAATATAAAGTAATTGGTACTTTACATCAGTAAGAATTCGTTAGCATAAAAATATTGATATGTATTAGTGCATATAGTTTTTACGACCCCTTTCGTGCACCCACTTGTTGATATCAATAACGTGTTGTACCTATGTAACCACAGTGGAGAATATAACCAAAACCCTTACTTAACTATAAACTATAAAATTAATATACATAGGCATACACAAATTAATTAATCAAAACTTACCAAATATGCATCTACCACCTCGCCGCTTTGCCGGTGTACTACCATGGCGGACAAGCACGAACTTTCAGATGTTTCCCTGGTGAAACTAAACTTCCTCTAAGTACATAGCACTAGTTCAAGTTACAATTAGTTAGTTCATCACTAACACTATCAAGTTATTATACCGAAACGCCCGTTACCAATCAATGTCCGCAATATTCTTCCCAAAATCTGGAACAACAAGAATTGTATGAGTAAATGTCCCGCGGCCATTTTACTACGATGTAATGCAACAGTTTTTCACGCAACCTACTATCAGCATCTTAACTATCTATTAAATTCACGACAAACACGAAAGGTGGCACTAATCCGCATACTAGACATTATGTTACCATTCATCAGGCGCTTTATTTGAATTCTACGTATAGAGAGATTGTGTTTTATGAGAAGAATTGCATAAAAATTAATGAATGAATCTGGGTTATTTGTAAAGAAATCTATCTCTAGTATTAACAAAGAATTTTAAATTTCATAATTTCGAATAATATTTTTGTATTTTATTAGTAATCAATTTTCGACCGGCAAGAATATAAGGTATTGATTTTATATCTATGCATATAAATAAAACTAAAGTGTCTGGCTGTAACATTTGTATGCAATCAGGATATAAAAAATCTTAAAAAATATTTTTGTCTGTCTGTCTGTTCGTCTTTTTTTCACGGTAAGGAAGTCAGTAAAATCTAATAAACAAGAAAATTGTCATAATAAAATATATGAACATTTATTCAACCATCTCGTTAGGAGGAGCTACATGTGGAAGATGCCAGGCGATTTAGGGAGATATCAGTTAGATCACATACTTGTTAGGACTGTAGGAGTTATTCAGGAGCAGATATAGATAGATTTTAAATTGAAAATTCTGAAAAAAAGGGAAGGTAGGAGACGTCTTCACTTAGAAAAGCTAAATTGAAACAAAACGCGAGATAGACTAGGTACAACGACAAACCAAATACTAAAGGCGGCGGGAGATACGAATGGCAGGGATATAGAGACAGAATGGAACTGCATTAAAACGTACCTAAAGTCAGCAGCTACAGATATACTAGATCTTAAACAAAACGAAAGTAGGAAACCCAGAATAACAAAAGAGATTGTAGGATTAGTAGAAGAAAGGCCGAAATACAAAAACAGGACAAACGAAGAAGGCAAAAAAGATATAAAGCTATAAAGTCACAAATAATTAGGAAGTGTAGGACAGTTAAGGAATTGTGGATTGATATGAGGTGTAAAGAAGTAGAAGAAAAGTTGGAAGTAGGTAAAACTGATGAGGCTTATCATATAATTAAAAGAAATTATAAAGATGTAGGGTATAATAGTAATCATATAAGAAACGAGGCAGGGGTCATTTTGATAGAAAATGAGGAGAAAGCGGATAAATGGAAAGAATATTTAGAGAACCTATACGCAGGCCATAAGTTAGGATATATATTAGAGAAGGAAGATAGTGTGGAGATAGATGAGCTAGGTTGTCCCATAATGAGAGAAGAGTTCGATTTAGCATTAAAGAACTTGAAAAATAATAAGGCGCCAGGTGTAAATGGGAATAAAATAGGTTAGAGGTCAAATGTTTAAACTAGTTAGTCACATTTATGAGACGTGGAAAGTTATAAAAGATTATTTATAAACGGAACGTGGTAGTAACCATAGCTAAAAGGAGAGGCATGGATAGGTGCGAGACATTTAGAAAAATTAGCTTAACTTCCCATGCGTCAAAAATTTTAAGTAGAATTGTACAGAGGAGGATGGAAAAAAGGGGAGAAGCTTTAATTAAAATGGAAATGCTATTACCAAAACAGTACTGTATGAAAATAAACAAAAGTAAAACAAAAATAATGATATGCAATAGACAAAAAAGTAGGGAAAGGGTAAATAGAAAGATAGTAGATAGGAGACGAAAGACGAAGTGAGATAAGTATGAACGGAAGGAGTATTAGGGATATAGAGGGATATTCGGTAAAAAGAAGTCACTTCTGTGTTCGCGAACGCTTAATTTACAAATTGGAAAAAGGTTGTTAAAGGTGTAAGTTTAGAGCGCGACGCTGTACGGGTGCGAAACATGGACGGTGGGCGCTGCGGAAAAGAATAGGTTACACGCGTTCGAAATGTGGTGTTACAGGCGCATGATGAGGATACCGTGGATAGAGAAGGTTAGAAATGAAGAGATATTAGAACAAATAGGAGAACAGAGGACTCTATGGAAGTCAATAAGATAGGTTGGTAGGACACCTTCTCGGGCATGAACGTCTAGTCAGAGACATATTAGAGACAGACACGGGAGTTAGCAGATAGAGATAGATCTAGATTAGATTACTGTTCGCAAATAGTTAAGGATGTGTCTAGTTTTAAGGAAATGCGAAGATTAGCTCAGGATAGGAAAGAGTGGAGGTACGTGTCCAACCAGTCTTCGTACTGACGCCCTTATATGATGTGAAATTTATAAAAAAAAGATCTTTAGCTTACAACAGGATTGAGTGGGAACCTCTTTTATTATACGTAGAGTAAAATATAGTTACAAACTATTAATAAAAAGGAGAAGTTTGTGATGTATTCTTATTTAAATCACTACCATAAATGGCATTAATAATATAATAAATAACAATGAAAGTGATGCTTTCTCAAAACAACTCCATAAAGTATTCGATGGTGCTATTTCGGTTTGCTCAATGAGATAGAAAAATTGAATCGTTTAAAATCGATTTCATAACAGCCATAAACAACGACTAGTTACGGAAATTTTTAAATGGCTGTGTCTCTATTTTACCTGCAAAAAAACGCGACTACTTCAACCGATTTTCCGCTTCATAAACAAATTTCCAATCATTATGGACGCTACTGTTTTCTTTTGTTTGAAAAAAGTTTCATTTTTAAGAAAGATGTGAAAAACTAACGTTATTTGTTAGTGAAAATACATACAATGGTTAAACTGTCTGTGGAAGGATTATGAGGAAAGTTAAAAATATATAATGGATGGCTACACCAAATTATACAACGTTGAGGATACTATCTTGGTTTTAATCGAAAAAGTTTAATAACACTCCTCCTATCTTCCTATACTGAGCTAATCTTCGCAATTAGAGTAACTTTCCTATCTGATTATTTGCGAACAATAATCTTGGTGAACCTTTGCCCCTTTGTACTCCTGTTTCTGCTTCTAATACATCTCTAATTAGTCCGTCGTGTTTCAGAAGGTGTTCCACTAACCTAACGCGCCTGTTTTTTACTGATCTCCACAGCGTCCTGTATTCTCCCAACGTTGTAAACCCTATTTAAGGAGCTGGCTTGAATTTCGTCGTTTCAGGCTGATTAATGCATATATTTATATATTGAATTTATTTATTTCTCTATTTTAGAGAAAATGATAATTTAGTTACTATTAGTGCATTTGACCTACTGGCACCAATTGCTTGTAAAACTAATACCAAATTACGCGAAACGGAAAAAGGCATTTGTCTTTGACTATTTGTGAAATGTGGTCGTATATAAAATTTTGTGTTTTGGTTTTTAGGTATCAATCTCAACCCGCTACTAGGGTTTTTATTAACTGTTTTTTATTAACTTTTCAATTTAAAAATTCTGTAACTGAGTGAATAGCAATACAATACGTAGTTTTGTTAGCTTCATCTGTAGGTATATTTAAGATTAATTTTGCGGAAAAAGTAAAAAAATATGAGTATCTAGAAACGATTTTATATGTCATAAGTTTTTATTGGACCTTACTTTCAAGCAATATTAATAAAAATTTTGTTTACCTCCAGAAAGACGTAATATTCCAGCAGGAGTTATTGGTCATAAAACTAGGCTAATCTATCACGAATATATATAGGTATTTTAAACTTCTACATCTCATTCATTTTAGGTTTTACACCTTTTTGAAGGGTGAGTGCGCGTTTGCATGTGCTGCGGCTTCATGATCGATGCAAGTAATCACGAAAAGCATTCCGAGAAGTAGCAAAGTTTACTTCTTTGTAAGTCGTCTATTACATTTATTTTTCAAGAACTAAGCACTTCAGAGAAGTTTACTCGATATAGCGATTGATCGGTGCGGTAGGACTCGACGGAGAAGTTGGAAAAGAAGAAAGAAAAGTTCACTTCATTCAAATTCCCATTTCGAGAAAACTATTCAGATCAGTGTAACCAGCTTATCAGCGATCTGTTGAACTCAAATCTCTGTACTTTGGCGCCAACAGCAATTACGGAATAAAAAACTCTATAGTAAGGAATCCTTAAAAATTTCGACTTGTATGTAACGGAAGTAAACATTTTAACTAGAAATTTTGGAATAATAAAAATTATAAGAAATAAAATGGAAGCGGAAAAAGAATATTAGTATGTAAGAGTTTAACGTAATATATATAAATACCGGACGATAAACCAGAAATCGCCGGTTCTTTAAAATTTAGGAAATAAGATATTTCAGATGCGAAATATGAACGGTGGGTGCTGTGGAAAAGAAACCATTAGAACCGTAGATAGAAAAGGTTAGAAATGAGGAGGTATTAGAAAGAATATTAGGATTCCGCAGGGCACGATATTAGGCCCCATCTTATTTATTTTGTATATAAACAGTATGCTTATGATGGACATAGATTGTGAGATTGTATCTTTCGCTGATGACACAGTACTAATTGTTAAAGGAAAAACTTGGGAACAAGCAATAGCAACTGCCAATGTGGTGATTAATGAAGTAAAAAAATGGTTATCGTTGAACCACCTTTCTCTTAATGTACAAAAAACCGTGTATATGACTTTTGGTAGTTACAGAAATAGTTTACCGCTTGATACAAACATTTCAATACATGACTTGAATTGTGATCCTCGGACATGCGACTGTTCGCAGATAAATCGAGTATCACATACCAAGTATCTAGGTGTAATAGTAGACTCAAATTTAAACTGGACAGAACACGTGAAAAAAGTAATACAAAAATCTCGATTTATAATTTACCTCATTTACAAATTGAAATCAATCCTTACTAGCAAACAATTGTTAACAATTTATTATGGTTTGTTCTGGTCGATTGTAACATATGGTATTATTGTATGGGGAGGAGCTCATGATACGTCAATGAGTCCACTTCTTATCATACAAAAAAAATTAATCAAACTTATTTTTAATAAGCCACCATTTTACTCTTCCGAGGATTTATATAAAGAACAAACTATAATAAGTGTGAGAAAATATTTTATCGAGAAATCTCTATTTCGGAATTTTAAATCATTGCAAAATGCGTATGAACAATTGAAAGAAAGTCAATCGAGACGTCGAATTGTCCAAGCACCTAAAGTGCTAAAGCAAATCGATAGACGGAATCATAAATATATAGGAAATAAAACTTTTAATCTATTGCCAAATGAATTAAAAGAAAAACAGATCACTACTCTTATTAGTGACAAAACGATAAGAAAGTGGATTATTGACTTATCACCTCCATCTGTTAAAAGTTTATTTCATACAGATTTGTGAAATATTAGGAGCTTGAAAATATTTTACTTTTATATGTATTAAAAAATAGAATTGTTTTCTTTTCTTCGATTATTTTTGTATATTTCTTATGTAACATGGAAAATTTTTATATGCTACCTGAGAGAATGTTGTGATATTAAAACTAAGAGATATACTTAGCAGGTCCGCGCACGGGCAAATTGCCTTCTGCGGAGATATTATTGTTTTATTGTGTTAAACGAGAAACAGGTGCCCTTTACCCTGATCATAGAGCGGGCGAACTGAGTAACCCAATCTTATGATCGGAGTACAGTTGCTATGTTATTTAGTGATTTCGTTTTAACTATGTGAATAATACTTGTATACTTAATTACACCTATTAATAAATAAATAAATAAAATAAATAAAAAAAAATAACGGAGGGAGTTATGGAAATAAATAAGAAACTCGTCCATATTTGGACGCTTGCTCTCCTTGCTCTCCGTGCTGGTGCAAGCACACTCTATTTTAGTTTAGCCCACTCTCCCAACTGATTATTTTTAACTCGAATATGTCAAATTTGCCAATTTTTAATTAATGATTCTGATTAAACGAGGACATGTTGGATTTCGAAAATAGGCCTATCTTTTAGTTTTGTCTTTTACTTAAACGTTTTGATATTCAGCTAGTTGCAGGATATTGTATTCTGAGACGAGATAGATTTCCGCGGTACTACTACTGTTCGAGTCCTATTCATCAATTCGTTTCACTCAAAATTCAGTTTCTTTTTAACGTCTACTTTTTTTGAAATAATAGTTTCTTTAAATGAAATTGGATCAGATGGTGAAATCTGGGACTATTGTGTCTACCAGAACCACCCCCAGTGGTAATGACCAATGAAGCTTGTCATCCATAATATTTAGGAAGGGACTCTTACACTCCACCCCCTTTATTTGCATAGTTAAGATTATTTAAGTCTTGGTTTTAAGTTTCTAAAACAGACTCACAAGAGAGACTCAAGAGACTCACGAGACTCACAAGCGACCAGACTCCGATCATGTAAAGCTAACAGACTCACCAGATTCAAAGATTCAGATCATGTAAGCGAAGATGTATATAGTGTAAAGATGTATAAAGGTGTACAGTAGATGTAAATTCAATATACAATTCCACAAATTAAACGTCTATGCGTTCTTATCTCAACTAAATGCACAGCTAATTAGTTTTGGTGATGCCCCTTTATTCTGCCCTACTGATAAGTATCAGCAGGATATTGCCGAAAACGAGCCCTTACAAGGCGACGAAACAACTACAAGTATAAAAATGATGTTTTCCTATTTTCAATCGTGATTCAATTCAAACCGTTTGATAAAATCGGATTAAATTTTTACAAAACTGCGGTCCTAGATCATATAAATCATACCGTCTTTGGTATCAGAAGCATCTTTTACAGTTTTTCGACAGTTTTTCAAAAAAGTGTGCAATTTTCGACAGTTTTGTCCACGCTCCACTGAGAAATTGACATATACAAATCTACGCTAGCACATTATTATATATGATGGGCGAGATAGGCTGGTCGGACCAAGAGTGGATCTACTCGAGAGACTTTTAGCCTGCAACCCAGGGTTCTGTGGATACAAAAGGATCTAAAAAAGATCCAAAATTAAAAAAAATCTGATCACAATGTTGACAACCCTACGATCAGTTAATCCGTGTGCTGATCTATCGAAAGGAAAGTGGAATTCCCCGTCGCTTGTTTTCCGTCGGTGTATTTTCTTGTGACTGCCCGTCTATTACGGGGCACTTCCCGCCGCTTATCACCCGATGCAATTTTGTATTATTTTTTCGCACTTCTCGTCGTCAATGTGACAAATTGACTTTATTATTGTTAGAACTGTGTTAAAATACTTTTTTGTCCTATTTTCTTCCCATACCGTATACGTAATATCTACATCACTATAAACAACAGTTTTTTGATAAAATGACAATCAATTGAGTAATTAGGTAAGCCCCTAACTAGTATTAGCCTAGGACCTCACAAATCCACGATTCACTGCTGCGTCGGACACCTTCTCAGGTATGAAAGGAAAGATATATTAGAAACAGAAACAGGAGTTAAGAGGGGTAGAAGTTAATGTGAACTAGATTACTGTTCTGAAATAGTTAAAGATGTTTTCGACAAATGCGAAGATTGGCTTAAGATAAGAAATAGTCGAGGAGACGAGGAGACCTTATGATGAAAAATTCTGGAGAGAAAACTTTTAAGGATTTCGTAAGCTATATCTTATAAAAGATTAAAATGAAATTCAATATTGATCCGAAATGAAAAAAGTATTGAAACATGAGAAAAAAAGTTTAATTATTGAAAATGACTAACAAAATGTATTTCATGTTAGATTCAAAAGTTTTGTTTTCGATTGTTTAAAGTTTTTGTAGTCATCCCCCATGAGTTATTTTGTAATAAAATAAAATGTTAATTTAGGAACGTCTTAATGCCTTATAAAGAATTTAGTCAATAATGCAAGCGTTGAACAAGTAAAAATTCTAATTTTACTTTTCCGGAACTTGAGGTGGTTCACGTTCTTATTCTGCGACCTTATTTTATGCAAATAAAATTCGAGAAATTAAATTTAAATTTTTAATATGATCCGCAAATATTTTTATCAATCAACTTTTGCACCTTGCAAATACCTGAGTTATTAAAATTGAATGCAAATTCTTGTGTTTATAAAAACATAGATAATGAGTCGCCACTTTTACGTATCTTCTTATCCAGTTCCAGTTATCACGTCTAATATCAAACCTACAAAACAACTATTCTGTTGAAAATAATTCATGAAATAACAACTCTTGGTTTTGTTTCACTATTTTTTATATAATATTTAATCCTCTAACATATGTTTCGGCTGTTATGCCATTATCAAAGAGTTATACTGTAAACTAACTTNAATATATGTTAAGAGGATTAAATATTAAATAAAAAATAGTGAAACAAAACCAAGAGCTATTTCATGAATTATTTTGAAAAATGTTTCACCAACAGCTAAGCCAAGCTACAATTAATACTATTATTCTATTGAGTCTAAGTTTATATTAAGTTCGTGTATTATAAATCCACTTTAAAAGTCTATCACATAACCATCAGCTACATTTCAATACCAACTCTAGTGCAACGCCCTCTCGGTAAACTCAATGCAAACATAAATGTCATCATCATCATAAAGTCATCAGTCCTAAGACTGGTTGGACACGTACCTCCATTCTTTCCTATCCTGAGCCAATCTTCGCATTTCCTTAAAACTAGAACAACCCACATCCTTAACTATTTGCGAACAGTAATCTAACCTAGGTCTACCTCTACCCCTCCTAACTTCTGATTCTGCCTCTAGTATGTCTCTGACTGGACCTTCATGTCTGAGAAGGTGTCCTACCAACCTATCTCGCCTATTTTTTATTGACTTCCATAGAGTCCTCTGTTTTCCTGTTCTTTCTAATACCTCTTCATTTCTAACCTTTTCTACCCACGTTATCCTCATCATCCGCCTATAACACCACATTTAGAAGGCTTCTAACCTTCTTTTTTCCGCCTCGCCCACTGTCCATGTTTCGCACCTTTACAACGCCGCGCTCCAAACATCACCTTTAACAACCTTTTTCAAATTTTCAAATTAACCGTTCGCGACCATAGAAGTGACTTCTTTTTATAAATTCAAGCCATCAAACATCTTATTAATCAATCATGTTACATACAAATAAACGCCTGACAGGATAAAGAGATTTCTCTTTATTTCCATGTGAGAATCAAAAATTTGTATTTTCATTACAAGAAATGTTTTTAATGGCCAAACTCAAATCCATATCTAAATGCTTTCAAGAAACCTAAAACTTTCTTCAAAACAATGTCTCAAAGTAAAGACTTCTCCTAAATATCCCTATCAATATAAAACACATGTTCCCTTGACTGATATTTTTGAATTTCGTGAAGTGAGAAAAACACTTACCAATCATTGATGACTTGCCACTCATTGGTCCTAATGCGCCAGTTTTTCACTTACTCCTTACTGAAAAAATAATGCTAGTTGTACTTCTTAATAGGTATAATAGTTATAGAAAAGGTGCAATAGATAATCTAACATGAATTTTGCGTAACAAAGCATGCCCGGAAACCGAAGGAAACTGTTGTGGGACTTGCTAGGTAGACAACATATCCGCAAGCTTCGCAACTCGTATTTGTCGCTCAGATCATAGTTCGCAGTGTTAAACTTGCGATTTTGGCACTCCAGGCAGTTTACTGTTTACTTATTTGCATATCGTTTTGCTAGTAGGTGCAAGATATTAAAGAAACATGAGCTAAACTTTAGGTTGAACGTATAATATACATGTCCGCAGTCTGCAGTCATCCTGGAATTATTGTATAACAACGAATTAAGCGATAAACTTTAAAATAAGTATCTACTACACCTTACAGTTATAGCGAGAAGTTCTTTTATTTCAACGAAAGTGTTTTTGTTAGACGAACATTATTGTTAAATATTAAAGCATTCATCTGTAACCTTTGCTTTTTCAACTTGCTAGAAACAACGACATTACTGATAAACGAGTGATTTTCGTTTGATGTTTGTACTCATACGTGTATTTTGAAATTTAAAAAGGAAATAAATCTACACAATAACAATTGTCTGTATTTTTTGTCGAGTGTTTCAATTTAACGGGCTTTCTCCTTAGAAGTATGCGTTGTTGCCGTTTCGTGAAAACACAGGTAAAGATTGGAAAAAAGTCTTTTGAAGTACACCTTATTATATTCGCTTTTGATTATGATTTCCAAGTATTCGACATGAAACATACATTATAAAAATATTTCAGTAAAAGTTAAATGAAGACATGAAAGGATATTGCAAACTATTTATTATTATTATTATTATAGAAATTCTTTTTGCATAACCCTGCCCCAAGTCGAAACTGCATATGTATACACTATGATTGCATTTGTTTCTAATTGATATTCCATAAAATAGCCAATACAAAGCATTAGAAGGCCCTTTACAAAAACAATAATGCTTGAATTCGTACCTTACTGAATACTATTAAGGTTTTAAAGGCTACTCAGTTTTCTATGTTTCTTTCATTAATATCTTATACAGTAAGTAAATCACAATATTCATAATAATAAATCTGAATAGTTTTTACATGACAAGCAAGTGAAAAAATTTACAGATTATTAAAGAAAGTTATAAGCAAGCAAATTTTTAAAACGAAATAGTGATGCTTGCTGACAAAATTCAGTGTCAAAGTCTAGATTTTGTGGAAGTTAAAGAAAAAGGTTTATTGCACAAGGCGAAGGTGAAAGTTAAGTAGGAATTTCGTAAGAAATTATTTCTGTCTTATTGTTGTTGTTTAATTGCTTCCAAAAAAAAAAAACAAATTACAAATTACACAGTTCGTTCATACCAGCCACAGATTTTGTAAGTGAAATTAAAATAATTATTAGAATCTAATTAAAATGAATTAATTCCATTCGCGCTCAGAGTAAGACTTGTATCAGGCCAGATGTATGCTAGTGATTGCTTATACCATACAAAGAAATTATAAGAATAAGAAATCTGAAACACGTTAAGTTAGGTTAGATCTATATACGTTTTAGAGTTAGGATCTATTGGATCAACTTATCCTGCAGAAGGCTTGCGACAATAAAATGTTTATTTACCCTCAACCAGCTTTGATTTATTACATGGTAAATTTTATAATCTACGTTTGAAAATCCGTTAGAATAACTTTAGGTTGTCTTATCTTTTTACTATTATTTAATGCAATATTCTCAAACTAAGGCCCTGAATAATTTCTAAGGCTATGGAAAATGTAAAAGATAAATAAGCCTCAACTTGTTCAATATTCATGACGAAAGTTGAAAAGCTAACTTACGAACGAATATCAAGGAATGATGTTCGGTGTTATAATGTAATCCGTTTGCAAATTATGTAGCAGTTATATGCGATGTGTTTACATTTCATTGCAGGGTACCACAGCGGTTCATGTTTATTATAAACTTGAGTAAATTAACGCTGTTAATACAGCAAACCCGCGTTTAAATTATTGTTTGCATGCTGTGTTCAGAATGGACAATTAGTATTCAATACAAGCGACAAACAATGATAAATCTAACAATTTTAGGCAGAGCAAACAGATCTGTACAGTCTTAATACCTACCCATTAATTGCAAGGCATTAGTTACAAATATTTTGAATCAAGAACATTTGATCGGTTACAGTTCGAATAACTATAAAACTGAGATAATATATACTTGCATTAACAAGACAGAAACAGAGACTTAATTTTTAGTAGAAATAAACATTTTGAAAGTTTTCACAGCTGCTATTTCATTTTTAACAATTAATTCTTAGCAGCATTTTGTTGTTGTGGATAGCGATATCGAACTCGTTTTGTTTTACTTCCTCCAATTATACTGAGAGGGGCAAATTGCGATACAAAGTGACAGGTTAAGTTTCTTTTTAGAAATCGTGGAGCGGAGGTTAATGAGGAAAATGAAGATACCTGACTGGATGTAGGGGAGACCGGGGACGGTTGACTAGTTTTTTACTGAATAGTTCATATTTTTTGTGTTTTAATGAATATAGACAAGAAAAGCACGTTAATTAATAGAAAATCTATTAACCTAATAAAAATATATGATGTTTAGTTCTTAGTTTAGTATAATAGTGATGATTTAATGCATTTTATAAAATATTAAATCTTAGTCAATCTACCCCTGGCCCGGGGTAGGTAGACCATATACCCGGGGTAAGTTGACTCATGTACCAGTAAGAGTCAAATCATGAGAAGGAGCAAATAATTAAACCTTTTGTTAAAAAATAAACTGGCTAAAGTTTCCTCTTCTAGATTAGTAAAAATTTGTCTATTGTTTATATATTCCACTGTGTCCAAGGCTAATTCTGCTCTCGTCAATTTCGGATTCTGTTCTAATTTTTCTTTTAATTTGGCCACGTAACGATTTAAAAGTCCAATAAAAAGTTAATTTACGTGTTGTTTTCAACTACATATTTCATTGGGGTTGGTTGAATAATTATTCAACTAGCCCCGAAAAAAATTGGTCTACCAACCCCAGACGCCATTTTTAATTTTGATCGCATGGCTAGCCTAAACACTGCCGTTGACTTGAAAAATAAGATATGAAATATGATAAATGTGCCCTCATTAAACGCTAGGACTAATAGAAAAATGATTTACATAAAACGAGTAGGCATCAGATCAAAAAATACAATATATCAAAATATTACTTATGTGATTGAAATATGAAAAACATGTCAGTGTTCGAAAACAACGCACGACCGCGATGTGACGCTTCAGACAACTGAGCGGGACGCGAAATGTAATGCTTGGTTATGATCAGATGACATAGTTCATACACTGTCGAAGAGTTTTCGGTAGTTAGTCTACCTACCCCTATAGTCAACTATCCCCGGTCTCCCCTACAGGTTAATAAGGAGAGTAAAAGTCCTAAATATTTCCAAACAATGTTGTAGTAATGCAAAATAAAAGTTCTCGAAATTATACACCAAATTAATCCTCAACGTTTCGTCTACTCGCGTGGATGACATCCTCCGGAGCTGTTCTTTCTAGAGCGGTAGGTTGAAGCAGACTTTGACTCGACAAAATCTTAAGGAATAAAAGTTTTCATCAATTAAGGTAGGAATACCGAAAACTAACAATCAAATCAGCCGCGAAAACTTGAGTTAATTTGTTTATAGAATTTTCGTTTTTTATTAATTACATAGGCCAACGACGAAAAAACTTTTTTAGTAATTTTAACTAATTTCTATGTAATTTGGTGTGCTGATTCCGAAACAAATAACGAAAAAGTCGTATCACCCTCCATTTTCTCACATTTCAATATTAAATAAAAGTAAAGTTTATTAACCAAAATGTATAACAAATATTTTTAACCGTTAAAATATTTTTAAGTTGGCAATATTTTCTAGTGTTATAGAGTTGACAATA
>NW_020439271.1:362062-372647 GCF_000699045.2 Agrilus planipennis
ATTCATTATCATCATTCGCAACCAATAACTTTCACACATTAAAATTGAGATTCTCAGAGCTACCTAGATAATTATAATTGTTATATGTATAAAGTAAGTGTTAAGTGTTAATAATTAAATATTTTACAAAACTATCGTCGTTTACCACTTTTTTGAACTAGTTACTCGCTATTAATTTGGCGTTTAACGTGAGGATACCAGAAAGTATTCTTTCATCATATATTTTTTCCTCACAACACAAAACAACAATTATACAATACACAATGTCATATTGTGAGAAAATTGTGGGTGATAAAAAAAACTGATATCGAATACGATTTCAGCACTAAACACTACATAAGATTTAGGTAAATTAGTTTAAAAAGTTTTTAAAAACATTTTTAACGTGAGGATACCAGAAAGTATTCTTTCATCATATATTTTTTCCTCACAACACAAAACAACAATTATACAATACACAATGTCATATTGTGAGAAAATTGTGGGTGATAAAAAAAACTGATATCGAATACGATTTCAGCACTAAACACTACATAAGATTTAGGTAAATTAGTTTAAAAAGTTTTTAAAAACATTTTTTTTGTTAACCTGTGTTATAGGCACATTCTGCCATAAGCTTATGTAAATAAATTAAACTATCTAGAAAATGTATAAGGATTCTTGTAGATAAATGTATGTGGGTACCTATTTTTGTACAAGATTTCTTTTCTGAAGTTGCTAAAGGTCTTTCTTCTGCAGAAAATCAATAGATCGGTGATTTCACTCGGTATTTAGATAAAAAACACAACGATCATCAAATTAAATGTTAAACGTAAACGTAACAATTACGCTGCGTTGGAGCAGTGGACAACTAAGGATTTTAAAATAGCAGTTGGGGCGTTTTAACAAGTCGTTACTGCTTGGTTCATATCGTTTTTTGTTTGCTTAATAGCTCAAGTTCACTGTAATTGCTACCCATTAGAAGAGAGCAGAGACATCTTTTTTTTATTTGTAACCTATAGGCTCAATATCACCTAACCTCAAGGATGTGTACGGTAATAAAATGAAATACAAAAGAGTAAAAAATAATAAACAATTTAAATCGCCAAAAAAATTTTTCAAAAATAATTGGAGTACTCTGGTTGTAGGAATTTATTGGATCCTGATTCATATTGGGTTAGAAATTGAACCTGAAGTATTCAGATAATTTGGGAGGTATTCGAACCACCCACATATCAAATAAATTACCTGCGAGGTGATATCTGATTGAAAATATTTATATTAGGAAATTATAAATCCATTAACATCGGACTTTGTGTAAATTATTCAATAATTTTTAGGCAAATACGTAATAACATTGTTTATTTTAGTTCATTTACAAAGGTAACATATATCATTTACGTAAATATAATTAAAATAATTAGCAGTATATAACTGTTAATATGAAGGCTAGCAGACTAGTTTCTAGTTTGTTTTCTAAACGTCCCAGAGGTATCAATTTAGAAAAAGTCGAAAAAATGTCTAAAGCAAAAGAAGTTGCTATCATCGATAAGCACATTAGGTTTTACTTTACATTTTTTGCTGTATTATCCCCAAGAAACCAGACAAAAATACAAAGGGTGTGTTACGATGTCTACAAAATGATAGTAATTATCTTACTATACAATCATTTAATATTTTCAATCATTGGAATGATTACTTATGCAGACTTGCTACTTTTGGCTCCAACAGGTAAGGCCATTTAACCATATTGTAATGTTCGTGGGTTTAACAAAATTTAATTTCTAAGACGAAAACTATTTATTTATACTAATTATTATTGAACTTAAAAACACTATTAAATTATTACTAAACTTAGGTAATTATTCTATTTATTTACACTACTGTTACTATTCACTGTTCTATTTATTTCACTTCTATCACTGTCAATTTATTTCTACTTTACTTCGGCGATCGTCTCTTCCTTTTTATACTCCCTTGCCTCCTTTCGGGAACATTCTCCAGCCGTCCATAGAGGTCTCGTTTTCTTTGAACGGTTTAATTGCTTTCCCGGAACGCAGGTACGACACACACGTTTACAGATACGGCGCACATGAAGAAAAGCGCCCGCGACTAGTCGGCGAATGGATAAGCCGCTCACACACACGTATGCCCGATCGCACACAATCACGCTCGTGGTCGCTACAATATGTTGATCTTCTATTAGTGCAAATATCAACAAATAGCGACTTGTGATTTTTGACATTTATATTTATCCCATTTTTGATTTTACTTTTTCTTTTATTGTAGCCACAAATTTGGTATCGATCCTCAACACTCACATATTTCAGTTTAAGAATTGGGATCTTGAAAAATTTTTGAATGACATTGTAGTTTACAGCAAGTGGAAAAACCATAAAAAAGGCTTTCTAAGTTATGATATGTCTAAACCATTACATAAAATTCGTATTGTAGTCTATGTGTTTTGCATACATCCGACGATCTTACTAAACGGGAAGTACTTACTTTATATAATAAATGGAAATATGAAGCTCAGGTAAATACAGAATCTACCTTTCAATAATACTAACAACTAGATGAATCCGTCCAAATTCGTACGGTGTATAGCACCTACATATTAACCATGGCGATGCCCCTAATACATATTACATATCTCAATCAGGGAAGCCTTGCCCACCATAGAAACCCCTGGTGCATAGCAAATCACACAAGTTAATTGGGAAGTTCTTTCTCACCTAAGTCTATGGGGCACAGGTTGAAAGCCAAGGTGAATGCCACTTCACTCATGTGAATAAGCGTTTAGCTGCAGCCAAAACCGTATCTATGACCCTAGGACAACCGAATATTTATGTTTAAGTACGCTCAACACGTCAAGAGATTGGATCGAGTCGCTTGACCTAGAAGTTTAGACCATTACTTAACATTCAGCACCAGTCTGTCTGTTTTTTTTGTATATTCCTCTTAATTCTTATTTTTGCTTCTAATATGTCTAACTAGCCCGCCCCCACGCCTTAGGAGGTGTCCTATTAAATTATCTCGCCTATTTCTCATTGACTTCCATAGCGCCCTCCGTTCTCCTAATAACACCTCATTTCTAACCTTTTCTTTTTCTCCGCGCCTACTGTCCATGTTTCGCACTCGTGCAGGGTCGTGCTTCAGACATACACCTTTAACAATCTTCCAAATTAACTGTTTGCCAGCAAAGATGTTTTTTTGTTGAACGCAACTCGACCCTGCGCTATCTTCTCCTATCTACTTTATATCTCCACTACTCCTTTCGCCCTTCTTATCTGACTTCCAACATATTTTTTATAAATTTACTTCGGAAATTTTTAACAGTATGGTAAGTCCCTGTTCTGCTACAAAATGTTGCAGGCTTTTACCGATCCGTACATGGAATCCTTTTGAAAATGGAGAATTTTATAAGTTTGCTATTACTTTCGTCTTACAGCATGTAAGCATAATAATAGTAACCTTTACATGTCTATCAACGTTATTTTTAACTATTTACGGTGTTTGTTATGTTGCCTTCGAATTTAAGTCATTGGGTAAGTAAAAAATCGTTTATAAAATTTATAAGAACACATATATTACACAGTGAGGACATTTTAAATTTAAAGGTTTGTTTTTTGGAAAAACGCTCGGATACGTCGATCTTTATTTTTGACTGCGGGTTTTTTTCATGGTAAATTCATTTATATAGGGTGGCCGAAAAATAAGCGACTACCACCGATTTTATTTATTCAAATGGAGGCTAACGACGTTATTTTTTATTACAGTTTTGAATTCTATATAGAATTTTAACTATGCGAGCGTTTTTTCCCAAAAAGCAAACCCCTGTTCCAACCGACGCGTCAAATAATAACTAACCTGCATTGATTGTATTCTTTTTTATAATAATAATATCCACTTTTTAATCAATTTCTAGCATTCGATTACAATAACTGCATCTTTGAAACGTTGTACAAGCATGGTATACCAAGGCACTTAGTTCTTCGGTTCAGAAAGTGTTTCATTGACAACAACGTTTATCATCAAATTGGAAAGTAATTTAAACTCTTGTGACTAAAATCGACTTTCTTTCTACATGAATGATATCTTTCAGGTACGATATTACAATGAGAAACATTGCTTTACAGCTGAAGAAAGAACAAGTCGATAAAGAGCTTGTGAGGAATTTAAAAAAATACATTAAAAGACACCAAAGTCTTGTACAACTCAGTAAGGATTTGGAAGACTTAATAATACCTCTGCAACTTGTCTTCATATTTTTTATGATTATCGTTTTAATAATTACCATGTACAAAACTTTGTTGGTATATAACTTTTTTCTTATTTTTGCACCAATTCACTGCCAAAATTTATAATTTTTCCACTTACCTATACACTTTATTTGATACAAATTGAAGGATTGGCAGAAGCTTGTCAACAACCCTTATTGGCTCTGATTATTTTTACTCATATTACTTAAAATTACTAGCAATTCGCGAACATACTTAAGTTCTTGATCTGCATTCGACCTTGTTAACTATTTTAAATTTTAAATAGTAATTATTTAATTACTAATTAGGTGTTCGAATGTTTAAGCATGGAATCTAAAATAACATATTTTAACAAAACGAGCCCCCTCCACTTTCAGAAATTGGTATTCGAAGAACAAAAATGCAAGTGCCATATGAACGTGAAATATTTTTTATTTGTTTAATATCTTTAGCACCTTTTCATTAAAATAAATATCCATTAGATTAATAAATGAAACCGATGACTAAGGTATATAACAACAAAAAATGTGAAAAAACGTAATATTAACATCAAGATAGTTTTAATTGTTTATCACTAGGTAATATGGCATTCTACATTTCCTGAGGCTTTTGTTTCAGTTCATGTATTTTTCTAACAGGACATGAAACATAATGCTTTGCTAAGAGAATGCTTTATTATTTGCTAAGAACTTTAAAACCAGGCAATATGGTTGGTGTCTTACATTGCCCATTATTAGATATGCCCTGATGAAAATTAATTTTAAATTACAAGAACAAAGATTACGTTAGGTGACCAACTAGGAAGGGGCTGGTGCTTTGTACGGCGTATTTGTTGAAGATTAGTAAAAGGATTTTTAGATATTTTCAGTTAAATAATGCTTTCATTTCTCTTTTTAAAATAATTTAGTCCTTTAACGACGAATTATTTGCAGGTAAATATTATGTTTCAGGTTCCTGAATTTCAAATAATACAAACAGTCATTTCTGTTGCTATATTCGTTTCAAACTGTTTTGTCGTCGGAGAATTAATAAAGACAATGGTTATTACAAAGGAAATTTAGGTAAACTGTAATCAGTTATTAAAGAGTATTGTTTTAGAGTAACAAAATAGAGACTGCTGTTTATAGCACTCCGTGGTATTTATGTAGTGTACGAACACAAAAGATGTTCTTTACTATTTTGCAACTTAGCCAAAGAACCGCGTCCATCAAAATTATTTGGTACAAATTGGATCTTGAAAACTTAATTAAGGTATATGGTTACAATACATCGACGCGTCTTTCATAATTTCGTTAATTTTATTTGTTGCAGATATTTGGAAATGTTTTTTCTCTTCTGGCCACGATGCGATCTATGTTTCTAAAATATAAACAATAAACTACAGTGAAATATTTTAATGTTTGTAACGTAGGTTACTTGTAACTTATAAATAAACCAACTGATCCATAAAACAACCGACCTGATGTTTTCTGATTATGAAATCAATTAAAAAGTGAACTGAGTGTGTATCCGAACCCTGACCATGATCTGCTAAGCGTGACAGAACGTTTAGCAAGACCAAGATCAAAACCAAGACTAAGATCAAGATCCTCGCAACATTCTCACCTATAATCAATTCAATACAGTTACAAAATAAAATAAATAAATAGTGTTTCGTGTTGTCGTGTTTTTTCATTTCTTATTCGAAGGGCCACCCTAACTATTAGGGAAACGATATTATTATTACGATAAAACCACCAACATTATCTTATCAAAAACTGAACTGAAAGCATTATTCTGCTAAACAACTTAACATAAACTTCTCTTAATTCTAATAGAGTAGCAATACACATCATGTCCTTTCAACGTGTCGAGGCGAGTCCTTTCGCTCTTTGCGATAAGACGCATTATCCTTTCCCTCTTCTGGTTGCGCTACGTTGCCCCGTCAACATGCCGCATCAATAAATACGATTGATTTAAAATCGCAACACATATACACATTTTCAATTTTCCTGATCAGTTAGGATAACTCTTGAAAAAACAAGAACTGATAGAAAGAGAACGTGAAGACCAATATGTAATGTCGAAAAGAAAGACCAATACTATATTATAATTTTTTTTGCTTTGGTCTTACGTTTGCTCATTACTAAACAATACCTAAGTACTCTACCTGGTTGTTTCCAACGCCCTTGGAAAGTACATCCTTATAATTATACTGCTCAGAGATATTCCAATGAATGATTCTTGAAATGTTTATACAATACGTTTTACCCGCGGTTTCGCTCGCGTTGATGTCCGAAATGCGTATCAAAGGTCATCGACGATCACATCATCATTATAAGGTCGTCAGTCCTAAGACTGGCTGGACACGCACCACCACTCTTTTCTATCCTGAGCTAATCTTCGCATTTCCCTAAAACTAGAATAAGCTACATCCTTAACTATTTGCTAACAGTAATCTAATCACATAAAACATATCCTTCGGGAAGAGAATTTTTTTTGATAGAAGGTATTCTAAGTCCTTATCTGTACCCCTGACAGTGTGTATAAAATTTCATTATAAATTTTACCAGCAGCTTCGCTCGCGTTGATGTCCTATATACGTGTTATAGCTCATTGATGATCACATAAAACTAATTCTTTCTATCCCTCGAAAACAGCATTTTTTTCTGCATAAATGGTCATCATCATCATAAGGTCGTCAGTCCTAAGACTGGTTGGACACGTACCTCCACTCTTTCTTATCCTGACCAAAATTCTCTAAAACTAGAACAGTCCACATCCTTAACTATTTGCGAACAGTAATCTAATCTAGGTCTACCTCTACCCCTCCTAACTCCTGTTTCTGCCTCTAATATGTCTCTGACTAGACCTTCATGCCTAAGAAGATGTCCTACCAACCTATCTCGCCTATTTTTTATTGACTTCCATAGAATCCTCTGTTCTCCTATTCTTTCCAATACCTCTTCATTTCTAACCTTTTCTACCCACGATATCCTCATCATCCGCCTATAACACCACATTTCGAACGCTTCTAACCTTTTCTTTTCCGCCGCGCCCACTGTCCATGTTTCGTACTCATACAACGCCGTGCTACAAACATACACCTTTAGCAACCTTTTTCGAATTTCTAAATTAACCGTTCGCCAGCATAGAAGTGACTTCTTTTTATTGAAGGCGACTCGACCCTGCGCTATCCTCTGCTTTATATCCTACTACTCCTTCCATCCTGACTTATCTGACTTCCTAGGTATCTAAAATTAGCCACTTCTTCTAATTTTTCGTCTCCTATCTTTATATTTGCTCTTTCCCTACTTTTTCTTCCCTTGCATATCAGTATTTTAGTTTTACTTTTATTTATTTTCATACAGTACTGATCTGTCAGTACGGCTTCCATTTTATTTAAAGCTATCTCTAGGTCCTCCTTGCTAGATGCTAATACTGCTATATCAAAAACAAAGGTACCCTACATTTTTTCTGTACCCCTAACAATGTATGTATGGTTTCTTGATGATCGTTAAGGCGTTAAATGGTAGCAAACATACAAAATCACATTCGCATTTACAATTCTAACTAATATTTAGTTAGGATTACGAATTATTGAGACAAAATATCCAATAAAGAAATATAAATAATAATTATCGAAAAAAATTTTTCTCTAGCTATAAGGTACCGTTATCAAAATTAATTGTTATATAATAAAATACCTAAAAATATTAATCGATTAGGTCATTATGCTATTTTAAGAAATCATACCTTCACAAAAATTATTGGTTGGCTAGCGTTATGACAAGGGTTCAACTGTTTCATAGAAATACAAGTAATTACACGAAACAATAAGTATCTAGTATTGGATTTGTTTCGTAAGTCTCTGATACGGAAAACCACAAAAAATGCCTGCGTCTAAGCAATTGAAGTTCGACATCGTTGACCGCGACCTTTAACAGGTATTTCAATATTTTTTAGTTCAATTACTTTTCTCCCGAAAAAAATGGCAGAGCAATCACATGAATCTCAGGAATTTGCAATTGTCATTTAAAAGATCGAACGTTCACTGGTACCCGCGTTAGTGTTTGTTATCATGTCTCAAGTGTGGGTTCCACCGAATTTGCAAAATGTGTGCCCGGCCCAAGCAGCAGTGGCAACATGTTCACCCAACAGTTTGATGTTCTTGCAACTGGTAACGAGCCTGTTTGGTCAATCCAGGGACATTACCCCACAGAATGCATCAGCAGGTCCTGCTCCCGGCGGCAATATCTTTCAGTTTATGGGGACCGGTCTTCCTGGAGGATCTGGTGCACCAGGTCAACCGGCTGGTAACGAGCAGTTCGATTTTATCGTTGTTGGAGCAGGAAGTGCAGGATGTGTAGTGGCCAATAGACTCTCAGAAAATACAGGATGGAGGGTAAATAACCCCTATAGAACTGGTTTTACTCTTTAAGCACGTTCTACTTATTTGCTGCACCATTTGAAGAAAGAACTCCATTATCTTAAACGAATTCCCAACGATAAGCACTTCCCCATCGTTCAAAAAATTTATTCCAATTTAAAGCAAAACGCTGCAGTACAAAGTCACTTTAGTAATTAAAAATTTTAAAATTTTAGTTAATGAAGTAAATTACATTTTAGAATAGGAGACGAGCACTTATTGCAATTCATTAGCATTTAAAATTATCTGGGTACATTAGGTGGTATTTTTCGTAGTAGGTAGTCATATATGATTTCAATACGAAGCGGTTTTCTGAAGAATCAATATTCTTAATTCTATCAATATTATGAAACTTTAGATTTGACAGTAGTATCATTCTAAGTCCAGAGTGTAATCGTATACATAATCAAACATAACAAATTTAATGGAGATGGACGGCATATATTTATATAAAGATACCGAATTCTAACGAATAGGTATTGAAATAAATTAGCAGATCGCGAATAGACGCCGAATTTCGGCATGGATTAATTTAAAATTTGGTAGAACGCCATCTGTTTAATTCGCTTTTTGTCAGATGCCGAGTTTCTTTCATACACATTAACGAAAGGTAAGGGTAATCGCACGAAGAGCTAAACTATGCCTACAAAAGGTTCTTTTCTAAGAAGAAAAGGAGTTTAATTTCCTTTGTTTGATTTTGATTTTTTCTGTTTAAAATAATTGATTGATGATGAGCAACAGGTACAAGCTGCATTTCCATGCTTAAATAAATAATTATAAAACACATAAGTACAAAAAGGTGTAAATGAGCGAATTGTGTCGCTCGAGAATTACTAAATAAATTTTCATTTATTGATGGTAAGTAGCTTTTGTTTTCTATGTCAAAGCTGGATAAGTGACTGTTCTATGATATCGAATATCATTTATATAAAGCCATTATTTTATGATTAATTGCGGAAAAATGTAATTAAACGAACGATATAAAATAATTCATCTTAAGCTACCGAAGGCTGCTTTCATCAAAGAAAATTGAGAAAATATGTTTGAGACATCAAGCTTCTAACGGAAGACGTTTTATTAAGCATTCTTTTGAACCTGAAAATTCTCGTTATGTTTCGAAGATTCTCTTGTGTACACACAATCTTTCATATTTTTATTGACAGTAGCGTGCTTTAATAAAAAACAACATTCTAAATTAAAATATCTTCTTTGATTTACCAATTAAACAATATCTTCAAAATTCTTCGCTGAGAAGTTGATATTTGAAATTTTTTATAACAAAAGAAGGGGAATGACATTCGAATCGTATTGTGCCGTAAGTGTGCACAATATAAAAAAAATTTCTGTGTGTTGTCATTAAGGCAGGCAAAAAATTAAAAAAGGTAGTGATTTGGTCAGGAATCGAATTGCGCAGTCTACTTGACAGGCAAGCATTCTCTATAAATTGAAAAACATGGTTGGTTTCAATACCCGAGTCGAAATATAGGTACTTGTAAGGTTCTTTTAAGTCTTGATATTTAAGTATCAGAAATTATCTATTATTTATAAAAGATCAAAAAGTATTTCATAAGTACTATATACTATAGATTTTAAGTCCTTTAATAAGTCCTGAACTATGCTGTATATTTCCGTTTTCAGCCAATTCAGTACTTATTTAGGATTATTAAAAAAAATATTTGGGTCCTGGTTTTGTACTTTTTTAGTATTAATAATGAAATTGGGTAAATGGAGAGAATTTGTTCATTAATTGCAAGTAAAAAAAAATGATAAGTCCACATTTTGATACAGTAAAGTAGAAAAATTTTTATCCAACTGTGAATTATAAGTTTTCGTAAGTAAATGTAATTACTCAAAGGCGCTCAAAAGAAAAATAATTATTGAGGAAAACTTAAAATTTACAGTTAAAGCGAAATATTCTTACTTAATTACAAGCTCA
>NW_020439271.1:374792-440649 GCF_000699045.2 Agrilus planipennis
AGAGATTTGCGGACAATGAAGAAGTAATCGAAGCTGTAAATGGTTATTTTGAGGAGCTTGACGAATCAGTCTATAGAGATGGCATTAATAGACTGGAACACCGCTATGAGAAATGTATCAGCCTTGGAGGAGATTATGTTGAGAAATAAAAAAAAAAAATTTTTAAAAACCTTGTTTTTCTTGGTCAGGCCGGAAACTTATCAATCCACCCTCGTAGGCTTGTAGGCACAATAGAGAGCTTAATTCTTCTGCGGACACCGTTGTTCCAAGGCTGAAGTTTTTTAGGCTTGTGAGAAGTCCACGAAGGTTGATTAATAAAAAAATAATAAATTAATCGCTTAATTATGCTACCGTGCAATTATTGATTCGTATAACGCAACGGTTCATATGACAAAATAATGTCACGGAGTTGGAATAGAGAAATTTATTAATTAATTACAAAGTATAAACAATTTCATGCTTTCTACTGTCCTTGTAAAACATTTGGTACTTAATAAGTTAAAATTTATTTTTAAAATTTTTTGTCCATACTTATTGATTACCTAACCGAAGTGTGGTAGAAGAAGTGTATGAACAACATCCAAAAAGTATGCAACTACTAAATAATAAATTTTGGTTACGCGGATCACATGATGGTGAAACATTTTTCAAAATAACGGTAGATTGACTTCAAAAATTTAAACGTTTAAATAATTATACATATATCACAAACTGAGGATGTAAGATGATTCGTTTCTTAAATATTACAGAGAGCCCAATTGCAACAGTTAACCTATGTTTTTTTATGAATTAGGTACTTCTTCTCGAAGCAGGTCCTGAAGAGCCGGATGTCACAAGTGCCCCATCATTTGCTCCATTGTTACAAAGATCAAACATCGATTGGGCAACGTTAACTCAGCCACAGACCCAAAGCTGTCTTGCTAGACCAAACAGGCAGTGTTATTGGGGTCACGGCCGAGTCATGGGCGGCTCATCCACTATCAACTACATGATCTACATTAGAGGCACTCCAGATGATTACAATGAATGGGCAGCCCTGGGCAATCCCGGATGGAGCTATAACGAGATTCTTCCTTATTTCAGGAAATCAGAAAATAACAGAAGTCCAAATTATATAAACCCACAGTTCCACGGTTTCAACGGTTATCAAACCGTATCAATTCAACAGTATCAAGATCCAAATGTTTGGGCAATTATTAACGCTTTCCGTCAACTTGGAATGCCTCTGGTTGACCAAAATGCGGGTCGGACTCAACTAGGTGTGGCTATTTTACAAACCACGACAGGCAATGGTGAAAGAGTGAGCACGAATGCCGCATTTATCCGACCAATTCGGAATCAAAGACCAAATCTCGTTATCAGGACCAATTCGTATGTCACTCGTGTAATCATTGATCCTAACAGGAAAGAAGCGAATGGAGTCGAATATATTGACCAGACCGGAGTTCGACGAACTGTTTTTGCAAGAAGAGAAGTAATCTTATCAGCCGGAGGTGCGTACAGTGCCAAAATACTAATGGTGAGTGGCGTCGGTCCTGCCGAACATTTATCTCAGTTGGGCATCCCAGTTATACAGAATCTGAGAGTTGGATTCAACTTGCAAGATCATACAACCATTGATGGAGTTGTATTTGCCCTTTCGAATGCCACCATTACAAATGTGGATTACAATCAGAGGGCGAACGATGCTCGACTTTATCAAAGTCAAAGGACTGGTCCCCTTTCAGCCACAGGACCTCTTCAGGCTAATGCGATGGTTCAAACGAGGTACGAAACGTCTGCTGATCGACCCGATATCCAATATTCCTTCGACAGAGTGAATGTTCAAGATTATTTCACAGACCCTCTCCTAACAGCCATGACTAATGTTAATCCATTAGCTTATTATACGGGTCTTATGGTCAGGCCCATTCTTCTTAATCCAGCCAGTAGAGGCAGGATTATGTTGAACGCCACGGATCCTGTAACTTCACCTCCTCTTGTATTTTCAAATACTTTCTCCGATCCCATTGATCTTTTAAGAATGGTAGAAGGAGTCAAGCAAAGTCTTAATTTGTTACAAACGAATTCCTTTAGAAGTATCGGTGTTAATCTCGTAACAACCCCTTTACCCGCTTGTCAACAATGTGCATTTGGATCTGACGAGTATTGGACTTGCGTGGCTCAGTCTTATACCACGACCATCTTCCATCCTGCTGGTGCTTGTAAAATGGGACCTAGCAGTGATCCGACTGCTGTCGTGGATCCCACGCTGAAAGTTTATGGAGTCAACAAGCTGAGAGTCGTGGATGCTTCCATAATGCCACTCATTGTAAGGGGTAATACTAATGCTCCAGTTATTATGATAGCAGAAAAAGCAAGTGATCTGATTAAGAGCGATTATCCAGATGGCAATGTGAGCGCACCATTTTAGTCTAATTTATTATAATTAATAATATGATAGAAAAGACTTCAATTGTTGTATGTAGTAAGATATTTAGAAGTATATTTTTGTTTTGTTTAAAGAATTGTTGATATTGTTGTTAATTGTTTTTTAATTTTGTTATAAGTTTATTTTAGCAGAACTGTTTGTTTAAATAAAGAGTATATCTAATGTATAAATATTAGGAAAACATTGCCGTCTGTCACATCCTTTCCCTATTGTTCTTAAACAAAAGACTTTCCGAAAATATTTGAAACGAAAGCAGAAAATGTAAAAAGATTAGATATTACATAAAATTTTGAAATTAAAACGACTTCAACCAGTTTAATTGGCAATAAATAATTTAACATGGTTTTGACATTTTATAGTGCGATTACTACGTAAACGGAAATTCGTTCTTTATTTATATTTGCCGTAAGAAGTAATTATATCTACAATGTAGAATAATTATCTGCTGCACATATACATAAAACTAGTTACTGCAGATATGTGTTGAACTAAAAAATCAGTGAATGTGAATGCAAGATCCAATTTCTTCTTCGTTTTATTTTGATACAAAGAAGGAAGTCATTAGGGAACAGTAGTAAAGTCACTGTCATAAAATAGTGAGAATGATTATTCATAATTAAAACCTACAATGAAACTGGATTATACATTGTAATTAGGAACAAAGGCTTTCACTGCCGGAATCCATAGTAGAATGAAGATTCGGGCTATAGGACCGTGGTCTAAGTTATAGGGTCGAGACTTCGAGATATAATCTACGTTCACGTTTTCAAAGCAGCACTACCACTGAGGATGTCAGCCGCAGTCCCAAATTGTTCTCGAAGAAGATGACTTAAAAGTCGTTGCGCGGTAAAGCTGCGCTCATCCGATTTGACGCCAGCCCATGGAACTTTTAGCTTCGATTGCTTTTTATACTATAAGGATCGCATACAACCGTTTTTGGGAAACGAATACTCCTTTAATTATATTTTGTATTTGACAATAGGCAATACCGAAATTGATGTGCAGTTGTTTATCACACAGCAACTCTTCCATTTTCTGTCCTTACCTCCTATGCACGAATCTTTGTATAGTAAACTCGTTGACTTCGGTTTAGGTTTCTACTCTTCTCTATAAATAGTAATCTTGCTAGCGTAATTTACTTATAATAATAATGATAATTTATTAAAATTTGGTTAGAATAGTTGGATGGATTGGGTGTGTTTCCTTCCTAACACTCCTTTGTAAACAATCCCTTATTATATAGGGTTGTTCGGAAAGTCATTTCGTTTTTTTTTTTATGGAAATGAAAGACAGTTTTCGTATAATAAACAAATACTTTATTAAATTATATATTGACCGTTCTGGTCCAACACCTTTTGCCATCTTTCTGGTAGTAGCATAATTCCACGCTCATAAAATTTTTAGTCTGGCTGGCAAAAAACTGATCGAGGAGGTTTTTGACCTCCTCATTTGAGGTGAAGGTTTTACCGTCTAAAAAATTTTGGAGTGACCGGAACAAATAATAATCCGATGGTGCCAGGTCTGGAGAATATGGTGGGTGTAGCATTGTATCCCATTCAAGCTGTAAAAGCTTTTGGCGAGTGACCAAACTTGTGTGAGGTCTCGCGTTGTCTTGGTGAAACACTACACCTTTCCTGTTGATTAGTTCTGACCTTTTCTGTTGAAGTGCATCATTCAGTTTGTCCAGCTGATGCCAGTAGACTTCCGAATTAATCGTTGTGTAATCCGGTAAAAGCTCAAAAAAAAAACGATTCCTTTAAAATCCCACCAAACAGACAGCATCACCTTTTTTTGGTGAATATCGGCTTTGGAAATGGTTTGAGCCGGTTCCTCTTTTTTGCTCCATGACCTCTTGCGTTTGACGTTGTTGTATACAACCCATTTTTCGCCCCCCAGTGATGATGCGCTTCAAAAACGGATCATTTTCGTGACGTTTGAGAAGCGAATCGCAGACGTCAATGCGGCGACACAGATTTCTCTCTGTGAGAACATGGAGAACCCATACATCGCGCTTCGATGATAATCCCAGGCCTTTCAAGTGGTCATAAACTGTTGAATTTGATAAATTTAACCTCAATCCGATTTCACATGTTGTTATTCGCCGGTTCACATCAACTAATGCCTTTATCGCGTCTTTATCAGCATCAACCGGCCTTCCTGAACGTGGTGCATCTTCGACATCAAAATTGCCGGATAGAAATTTAGCGAACCAGTTCTGGCACTGGCGTACTGTCAACACACCTTCTCCATACACATCAGTCAATTTCTTTCTGGCTTGAACAGCATTTTTACCCTTTCTGTAGTAAAACAGTAAGATATGTCGAAAATGCTGCTTATCGCTCTCCATATTTAAAAGGGCACCAACCAAAAACTACTGCGTAGAATTAATTGGAATTTTTCACACACAAGCCTTGCTATATGAGCTCTCAAAACATATAAAAATATAAGGCTTAAATGTGAAGTTGGGTGCAAAAGAATACAATTAAATCCTTTGTCGGGAAAAAACGAAATGACTTTCCGAACAACCGGATAATTACAATTTTTGACTCGATAGAAAGAATTGATGTTCAATAAGATCTTTCTGCTCAATTTTTAGAAATTACATCGTCTAGTGATCAAAACGTAATGTAAGCATGTTTCTTAAGACAGTAAGCAGCCAGCTAGGTTTTCTTCTTCAGGAACAATTCAACATGCATGACATTTCTGTTTTTCAGATAATATTTTTCATGATCATGATGAAGTTTCCGAAAATAAAAGTATTATAGGATGATGTATTCACCAAATAAATGTGTAATAACTAGCTAATCTACAAAAGTTATTTTTTAGTATTACTGTTTCAGTCAATTTTTTATATTCCTTTGAATATACCTGGCATTGCAAATAATAATATAAAAGTTGATTAATTTTTAAATATTGGTTTTATTCAATTTGGATTGGTCGTTTGATGTAGGTATGTAAATGCATTAAATAGAAAAACATTTTCAATTGGAGCGATGAATGAATGTTGGTGGCGTTCACATCTGATCAGCCGAATGGAAAAGCTTTAGGAAATAGGAAAACGGCAGAAAGAAAATACATTATATGCAAATTAATGGAACTGTTTAATAAAGGCTTTATGTAAATAGAGGCTCGTTTGTTCCAAACGTGACTGTAATTGCAAATTATCGCATTGCCATCAAACGTATAACGAGATTATGAACTTGGAAGCTGCGCGAATTAAAATAACATGAAATGACGCTCTGTTTGCACTACTGTAATTACTATTAAATTACATCTTTTGCTATGTCTCTCGTTATTTTGGGAGATTATTATTATTATTTCGCTGTAATATTCTATGGATTCATGAATCAGATTTCCAATTAATATTGAAATTCGGTCGTTGAACCTCTTCATTCAGCCAACTAACAGCAAAGATTTGATGGAATCGTTAATCTTCATTAAAATTTTGCTTATGCAAATAACTATTTTATTGTAAATGTAACTATTTTATGATTCCAACTGCGAATTATATGATAATATTAATAATAATAAAGCATAAGTAAAAGAGTAAAGTAATTTTTACATTTCTCATATTATGTAGTATTGTTTAATTGATGTAAATTTTGGAAGTTTTACTTGCTTTACCGCGTTGACAGTAGAGAGCTGCGCAATTATCAAAGAATTTTAAAGTTTAACCGATAGTTTTTATTATAGTATAATACTGTTACATCATCATCATAAGGTCATCAGTCCTAGAACTGGTTGGACACGTACCTCCACTCTTTCCTACCCTGAGTTAATCTTCGCATTTCCCTAAAACTAGAACAACCCATATCCTTAACTATTTACGAATAATAATCTAATCTAGGTCTACCTCTACACCTCCTAACTCCCGTTTTTGCCTCTAATATGTCTCTGACTAGACCTTGATGCTTGAGAAGGTGTCCTACCAACCTATCTCATCTGTTTCTTATTGACTTTCATACAGTCCTCTGTTCTCCTATTCTTTCTAATACCTTTTCATTTCTAACCTTCTCTATCCACATTATCCTCATCATTCGCCTGTAACACCACTTTAAAAAAGATTGAATGTCGTTTCAAAAGGAAAAAAAACTTTTTTCAAAACTTTTCGTCAATATTATTCTCGAGCGGATCAACTGATCTTGTGAGTATTACCAGCATTCGAAGTAATTTTTTGAGCTTTGGCTTCCCATGATCTCGTTGAAATCTGATAAATACACGATTTTTGAAAATCGAGCTGAAACAAATAACTTCTCAATCTAGTCGATTTTATAGTGGAAAGTCAAAAAGTGTTCTGAAGCCTCATCGATTTTGTGTAGAATATGGGTAATGGGGCGGCATTTTTACGGTGACCAAGGCTGCATTAAAGGAAAATTCGGCCCCGCTGGTAGTGTTAATATTATCTAAAAGATTCATGCATTGGTATTTCCTCATGGTGCGTTCCACTAACAATAAGTATAAGAGATCTAACTCAATCGGTTTAGATTAACTTCGGGTTAGATTAGGTTTTAATTGATAACAAATAATACTATTACCAATCATTTTTCGTTTAACTGTTACTTCCATTTATTTAATCGTAATTTTTTTAGTTATCTATTAAATTTAATAAAAAACAGTAATTGTAATTTTTGGAGTATCTTTTTACATATTTAGCAGCTGTTTCGGTAACACCGTATCTTTTTCAGACAAGGTTGCTCTCAAATTAATTAACTTCTTTACTTATTCTCATGTGTTTTATAGAATCTGCACGAACTTTAAATTTTTGGAATTCTACCAGCAACTAGCGGACGCCAGATTATGTCTGGAGCTCAATGCTAGAACACTACTTCAGGTTATTTTACGCTAACCTCATGCTGCACTTCACATTCCTCTTCGGTTCAAACCACTGCTCGTTAGTTCCAGTGCAGATTTGCAATGAGGCTAACCAAGTCTAACGTCCTGATAACCCAATTTAATTTCCGGAAGAGACGGTCGCTAGGTCGGTGGCTCGGTAAGCAACATCTGAATTAAGGTAACTGTCTGTCCGTCTTTTACTTTGACTTCTACCTAACTGGATGTACAATTAACTTTTATTCGAAATTGATAATCGTTATTGACAACTTTTTATAACGTAACGTTATTTCTTTCACGTTCTCAGAGGGTAAATTTTTTGTTACCCTTGTTGAGATTGTTTTTCAGTGAGATTCTCAGCACACAAAAATTAAGAAATTATTATTTTAAATATTGAATTCAATTATAAACCACATTGTTACAACAACGTGTTTATGTTACATACATAATTAAACCAAAACAAAATAAAAATAAAAAATTGAATAACAACATCCTGAAACTCGATCCCGCTGTTAGCCCTTTCTGCTAATCTTCTTACCTTCCTTCGGGAATGTCCCAAGTATTATTAAGAAAACTAATTTAATTTAATCTACCCTAGACAACAATTTTCAGTCTCTCTTCAGTCTCTCAGAGTCTTTCAGCATCTCTGGAGCGTCTCTCACAGTCATTGACAGTCTCTCAGTTATTGCCTAGGTGTTTTTATGGATCTCTAACAGTCTCTGTATGAGAGACTCGAACGATAAAATTGTTAATTCAGACATTCGAGTCTCTTACAGAGAAACTGAATGAATAAAACTGAAAAATTGAGAGACTCAAGTCTCTCGTAGAAAGACTGGGATCTCTGAAATATGTTGAATTTAGAAAATTTTAACCATGTCTATCGCGACACCACTTATTGAGAGATTCGAGTCTCTCGTTCAGAGACTGGATACGAAATGAGGATCTCTCCTATGAGCGACTCGAGTCTCTCACTCGGAGATGCTAAACAGTTTTTTTGACTCTCTCGACAGTCTCTCTCAGCGACACCAGAGAGACTCTATGAGAGACGGAGACTTGAGTCTCGCTTTCAGAGACTCTGAGAGACTGAACATTTTTATCTCGGGTAATTTATAATATATATATATTCCTTAAAGGAGGAAGTGGACAGAATCTTGCTGTACAATCTCCCAATAACCTCTAGTCTTTTTATACTTTGTTATCAATTTATCATTCTCATCGGAAATACAACAACCCCTTCCTTTTTCACCATGTGTTATTAGCAGTTCACAGGTGGCGTTCGTACACAGATCACTACCCTTCACCAATATAGTAGATACAACGACATACAGAACGTTACAATTTGAAATTATAAATATAGAATTTATGTATATCAGCGTGCAGATGACCAAAAAATAGTTTATAATTGTTTTAATTCTCTACTTTAATTTATAAATATTAGAATACTACAATTTTATTTCATTCCATAATATTCGTAGATAAACGTAAGTAACACTTTGTTACTTTGGGATGTCATTGTACTTTTTTTACAGTGTTTACAAACCCTTCAGCATTAACAAATCAAACTGATTAGTTATGATGAGACAAAAGCCATAAAAAAATATACGGCATTCAGAAGGTACGAAAATATTAAGTATTATTCATTTATTTACTATGAATATTCATTTTGGGCAAATATTTCCAAAATTACTTCGAGATCTTTTGGATCGCTAATCAACAATTTCAGGGTTTAGATAGGGTAGGATTGAAAAGTGACGTATCGAACGGATCTAAGATCAAAAGACGATCCACCTAGCCAGCGTAAGATCAAAATATTATCAGGTCAATAAAGCTAAATCTTCCGTCAAAATTCTCAGCCGAAATTCGCTACTGTTATGGGTAATTCTTTATGAACGAATAGTGACTACATTGATTTTCTTTATTTCTGGGACCAGGCATATACTCAACTAATACCTTTTCTGTGTTTATTCCCATTCTGACTAATTATTTGGAACATGGGACTCAACGTCCTTTCTAGAATTCCATTTTAAGTGATTTACGCTTACGTCGCAAACAGCATACCTAATACTTATAAATTTATCTAATGCACTACTTTTCATTGTGCACAACTAGAAAACTGCATTAAAACATTTCCAACAGGAAATAGAATTAAATTTGCTATTTCACTGCACATTCGTTCGTTTACTGCATTTACCGAACACTAAGTAGGTTAGCGAAAAGCAAATATCCTTTCATTCATGTATGGCAAAAGGCACTATGCATTAAGCTGTTAGTTTATGTCCTTGAAACTATTCGGAAATGGAAATGGTTGCATTTTTACGTACATTAACAACGATATATCATGGGCAAGGCGCCCGTGCAACGAACTGCATTCAAATTACATTTGATTTTAACATACACAGATAAATCTGTACAAGTTTATTATCGATTAATAATATTTTGGTTTCCGATAATTCATTACAGTGTTTGTTCGACCAACAAGAAAATTAACGGTTTGCGACAGTTCCAGTTTTTGTTTTTCCAACTCCTGACGAATGTATTTGCTCGTGTCCAGGACGAGTTCGTGTATGGACCGGATTATCCTAATTATAACGAAAACTATGAGCACCAAATTTATAGCCCTAGACAAAAATTTTCAATCTCTCAGAGTCTTTCAGCGTATCTGAAAGCGTCTCTCACAGTCTTTCACAGTCTCTGAGTTATTTTCTAGGTGTTTTTATGGATCTCTCACAGTCTCTGTATGAGAGACTCGAACGATAAAATTGTTAATTCACAGATTCGAGTCTCTGACAGAAAGACTGAATGAATAAAACTGAAAAATTGAGAGACTAGAGTGTCTCGCGTAGAAATTCGAGTCTCTCCTTCAGAGACTGGATAGGAAATGAAGATCTCTCTATGAACGACTCGAGTCTCTCGTTCAGAGACTGGATAGGAAATGAGGATCTCTCTATGAGCGACTCGAGTCTCTCGTTCGGAGACTGGATACGAAATGAGGATCTCTCTATGAGCGACTCGAGTCTCTCGTTCAGAGACACTAAACAGTTTTTTTGACAGTCTCTTGACAGTCCCTCTCAGCGACACCAGAGAGACTTGATGAGAGACGGAAACTCGAGTCTCGCTTTCAGAGACTCTGACAGACTGAACATTTTTATCTCGGGAATCCTAACCGAGGTGTAGGAAGCGCAGGATACGTCGTTACAAATTGACTGGCAGAAATTAATTCCCGGATTGTAATTTACCTTTAGTATCAGTTTTGGTATATTTATCTAAGCCGTTTGGTAAAACCGTTAATTTAGATATTGAAAAAGGTTTTTAAAATAGATTAACTCAGTCAAATTGTTTCAGATCATGTTATTTATTTAGTGAACGAATAAAGTAATCACGAAGTTTAGATATATATCTGTATCTAATTACAAAACTTTGTTTAAGTGAATATGGCATTTCATAATATTCATATTCTTATTAGCTCTATAAATTCGACTGCATTTTACAGTAGTTACGTTGTTATTCATTAGGTAAGATATTGATTATTAAAAATATTCATTTAATATCATCCAATTAACCCAGTTTTTGCAGTAATTGAATGAAAATGTTTGCTGCAATAATTATTTTTTAACGAAAGGCTATATTTCACATAAGATATTGAATAATTTGATCTTTCCATAACGGCCTATTAAGAACAAGTACTTTATTAACGACATTTTTAAGAAAAGGGTAAATATTTACCGTATACCACCATTATTTGGGCGTTGGTTCAAGTAAAATCCAGCGAGAAACTTAAAAATAACTATAACTTAAATATTATAACCTTTTTCTGATTCTCTTTAACGATATAATTACATCGATAGACCAAATTAAAAGAAAATTAGACGAAAAGGAACTGAGAGATGACTTATTGAATTAAAATTTTGGACAATGACCGATTTGGGTTATTGCAGATGCCAAATAATCAAGAACTTTGGCAGATGATGACCTGCTGAATTGTACATGAACACCGATGCCGAAATAATTGTCGTATTCGGCATTGTGCTGATTTATTTCGATATCCAATCCAACTCACACAAGAAGGGGTAAAGGCGGTATTTTTTATTGACGCTTGTCGAGCAGCATTAAAGAAGTGCTTTTTAAGTAGTAATACTCAAAGGAATTTATTCATCGACTGCTTCGTGATGCGAAAAATTCAATCAGCGAGCCTGACTCTCACTTTATTTACTAATACTTAAATCTAAAATGTACTCCAACTACACATATATACTAACTTACGCTGTAAATAATGAGTATCAATTTTATCCTGTTTCACTACATTACTCCGACTTTTTATTGAGTTATCTGGAGCACAAGCCGGCAATTAGTTTAATAAATAAACAATTTATATGTTACCTACTAATCGCAAGTATACCAAAAAATTATTTACTAGACGTGAAAGTTCTACCTACATACATTTGTTTGTTTTCACTTGTATCTAGAAATTATCTATTGACTTCAATTAAATTACGCTTAATAACTATACACGTGTATAATACGTTTAGTATTGTTGTACCCGCGATGTCGCAAGTGTGGACTGCTCCCGATTTATACAGTGTTTGCGCTTCCACGACTATATGCACGGGATCGACATTTTTCTTTCTGCAATTAGTCGCGAATATGCTAGGACGAACCAGTAACAGGATCTGTCCTGTGAATTTGTCGGTTTGTACGCGCCCCACGTTTATGTTTCTCGAAAAAGTTGCGATGTTGTTTGGGCGATCCAGGGATCAGTCGCCGTATCTAGTTGGGCATCCGAATTATAGTGAATACCTGCGGGGGCAGATTCGTGGACGGAGAAAGTTCAAAGCAAAAAAAAAGCTTCTAAAAGAAAGGGAGTTTGATTTCATTATCATCGGTGCTGGGAGTGCCGGATGCGTACTGGCTAACCGACTTACCGAAATAGGCGAGTGGAAGGTAAATAAATAAACGCTTAACTAAATTCCACACCAACCCTCCTAAAGGTCTTTTTCAGTTAATATTACAGGGAATCGAGGATGAAAGGTTGAGGATACGGATTACATTACTTAACATAATGTGAACTTGTTTTGTTGTAGTTTGGTGTCCGGTACAGTTATGCATGATGGAACCGTCAAGTATATGAACGTTTATTTGTTTATTTGTCGTAGACATTTCTATCATAAATAGTTTTCACAATAGAATTGAGATATTCAATCAAATAACGAGATGATTCTTTCAAATTAGAAAATGTGTGCAATCCTGGGAATATCATTTGAAAGCTTAGGATTAAGATTATTGTATCACCCGCTGTCCCGCGGCTCCGCCCACTTGACATTTTTATCAATTTGTGAATTAATTTTAACATATACCTAGATAGAGAGATATAGGGTAAGGTTGGGTAAATCGTACCGTAATCTAAATCGTACCACTGTTACTTTTCATATTTAGGAGGCATATCAAACTTAAAACCTATTATTCAATACAAATTAATGCAGATGTCATGTTTTTTGGAATGACGGTTGTATTTACTGATATGGTGGATAATGAAAAAGGCAGTTTCCTTGTCGTGTCTAAGGCTTTATTTAATACTAGGTAAGTACAACACGATGTATTTTAGTATGCACTGATTTAATAGCAATTTATTGTCAACCACACACTAAAAGAAGATTAAAATATACTCTAGAAATGTTTTGTTCTAACTAAGAAAACAAAACGTAGAAGTCCGATAAATCGTACCGACAAAAGTTGTTAAACCGTACCGGTACGATTTACCAGCCTAATACTTGTGTTTATGTGTTTTTATATTAAATTAGAATTGATAACATTTCTTGTAGGGCCTATTGGCCTGTTATTTAATATTAAACTCATTAATACCGGTTGTCTTAAAAATAGCACATATCGCATTTGATTTATCAGACTGTTGTTGTATATAGGTACAATATAAAGCTGTAGTGGCAAACAAAAGGAAGTACCATCATTTGCGTTCACTAAACAAAGTAGCCAACGAAAAAAACATGCACTATGACCGGCTAACAGTATTGAACAAGGATTAGCACATCTTATAAAATTAGAAGTTTCTCTATTTAGAAGCTTCTCTGTTTGGGATAACTCCCACAGATGTTCGTCGCCTGACATTTCAAGTTGCTGAAAAGAACTATTCCACATACATTCAACAGAGAAACAGGACTAGGTCGGAAAAATTGATATTAGAATTTTATGAAACGGCATCCCTTTTTGTCTTTGAGACTACCAGAGAAAGTATCTATTGCTAGAGCTATAAGCAAAGCGTCTCGACCAAAAACAATTCAAATAGAACTGAACACTAAAGATTGGTATTGCCTAATAGGCGAAAATACTACTATTGAGGATATAGTGCAGTGCCAAACTTGCAAGCTGTGGGTTCATGAAAGCTGTGCAGGTTCTGGAAAATCTTTAAAAGAATATATTTATGTTAATTGCAAATAAACATTTAGTTTTTTCCATAAAACAAGTTTTAGGTACGATTTGGAGACATAGAGGTACGATTTACCGAATAAGTTTACCAAATCCTACTGCTCGAAGGGTTTAAGTTTTATTAAGTTTTATATATGTTGTAAGTTTTATATTTAGGTTTTCTTTTGCCAATAAGCAAAATAAACTTCTTTTTACTCAGAAATGCTTTTACTAATACTTAATGTAACAAAATAAAATTTAAATCCATGAATTACTTAAAAATGGTACGATTTAGCCTACTTTACCCTAATTGGAAAATAGAGTAGTTGAAAAATGTATTTTCCACCTTCCCAACAACATCCTGTATCATCAATACAAAGTCTTCAACCCGAAGGCTGGTTGGACACGTATTTCTACTTCTTCCTATCTGTCTACTTCCCACCTACTGTCCATACCGATTTCTATTGAAATTCGAAAGGAAGATAGTCATTATGATTTTTCACATACGATACCAAGATTTAATTTTCTACGTTTAATAAGTAATTTCCAAGAAAATGACTGAAATCTTGTTACGGTTCCGTGTTTTGACTTTACCATTTACCACACTTTTACCATAAAATAGGTAACAAACAAAAAACATTTTAATATTGTATGCGAGCTGTTTTATTGACGACAAACGAGTCGAAATGGATTTTGAATAGCCATAATAGCGCATTTCAGATGAACACTTTAAAATGTAGTCGAATCCATAATACAATTTGCAAGCGATAAGAGAAAAGTCGATAACAGGCAAACTTTGTATTCCACCTGCACGAAACACTACTTACATATTTAAGGGCACTTCGCATGTCAATTAGGTCATGCTGCTTTCCAATCGGGAATCGACAATTTCCGATAAAATATTTAATTTGGTCTATACTTTGTTGAACAACAGAGAGCCTTATGTTGAACTCATAGTGAGATACAGAGATTTCAAACAAAACTGTATAAAATATTAATCTAATTGAAAGTATCGATGGTGCAAGCATCTAAAACATGCTAATAAGTAAAAATACAAATTAATAATCAATAAGACAATATAATAACCGTTTACGTAGTTTGTTATAATTATTTTTTATGTTTAGCGCACTTTCTAATGTTTTAAATAGCCCTTGGAATGACCTTGACGTACGTAGTACATGCCCAAGTGAAGAGCTAGGCGCGTGACTGCTGCACCTCTGCACCACCTTGTTATCCGTAGGCGTACTGCGTCAAACTCTAACTCTTTAAGTTTTTCTCGGTGGTTTTAAAATCTTAACCTATTTTTGATTAGTTTGATTAGTAAAACGATCTTTTAACAACTTTTTCAATCAACATCTACCCAAATTGTAGCAGGTCTATAATTGAATGCAAACTTTGACTGCTACACCTTTTACTTTATTTTCNTTTACTTTTATTTAATATTGAAATGTGAGAAAATGGAGGGTGATACGACTTTTTCGTTATTTTTTTCGGAATCAGCACACCAAATTACATAGAAATTAGTTAAAATTATTAAAAAAGTTTTTTCGTCGTTGGCCTGTGGTATTAGATGAATAGTTTTGGAGATTACCCATTACATCCAAATTTTTATTTCAATATAAGTAAGTATCTAAAAATGTACCTTGCAGTTACCCAACAACTCTTAATTTTAAATAAAGTACTAAGAGGTACCTATCATCTCGAGAATATTTGTGAGGCTTAGTGCAACAGTTAACGTGATATTTCTAAAAGACATGTATTTGTTGTTATTACAGAAAAATCTCACGTTTAGTACATGTTACTTTTAAGCGAATGATTGTTTAAAGGTACAGCAGCGTCTTCAGCTAGCAGTAAATATCAATAGGTGTCGATATACTGGCAATAGTTTTGATACATTCAGACCAGCTTGTGAACCTATCAACTACATTCCAATACATAAACAGCAGCAGGTGTATTATTGTAACGATTTATTTGTCAAATTTAATTCGTATAATTCTTTTTCAAAAGCGATCGTTACCACGGAAAGATGTAAATCTCTTTACCTAAGTTGGCATGAACGATATATTTTGAAAGTCGTGAAAACTGCAGTCATGGAAGTTCGTGAACAGCGATTTAAGCATGTCGTGAGTTTGGAACTAATTAGTGCAATGCACTTGAGTTGATTTATGAGATAACTTTAAAATGAAAGTTACAAGGTTTTGTTTAAAGTTTTGAGTTTAATTATTAAACCATAATTGTTCAAGAATTTGTATTTTACACTTTACACCTACATAATATAGCTAGGTTAAATACCAGATCTGCAAGACCATCTTAATTGAGGTAACGAAAATGGAGTTCCTTAAATTAATCATAGGATTAAGATGAAGATGATTATCCAGGTCAAGTCTTACATTTACCAATTATTTTTGCAAAAATGTGACACATTTGAAGTAAATACTTCTCATTGAAATATAAACGCAAGTTGCTAATTGTTTATTAACCTATTCTTAGCTTGCATTGAAAATACATGGTCATTATTGAACATTATGATGTCGGCCTAAGTACGGTCCTTATGCATATATGCGCTCCTTAATCTTTCTAAAAACCAAGTAACATTACACTCTCCAGTATAAACCTTGTTTGAATGTTACAGCAAACAATAAAAGAGTTGTGTTAATAGACAATAATAAAAAGAAACATCTTATTTTAGAAGCCGCTTGAAAAATACCCAATTAGCATTTTATACCTGCTTGAAATGCGTTTTTTATAATAATTTTTTACAAACAAAATAATTCGAAGTGGTCTGTATTCTGTCGAAACTGCCAGACGTGGATCGCGATTTCGATCTTTTTGGATCTCATCAGCGCGTCGCAGGCAGCTCCGACAGAATACAGACCAACCTTTACCTGCTGTCTTAACAGCGCGTTTTAGAAAATACCACAAATGGCGTGGTGAGCGCCATCTATAGTACGATGCTACATTTTAGGATTACGTATGCTTCAACAAGGTCCATTTAAAAATATGGATATCTACTTGCTGAAACGAATCCCACGCCATTTGTGGTATTTTCTATAATATTTTACATTTAGTAGATATTTGAAATAGGCATTCTATTGCATTAGATGGTAGCAAACTTCTTTAGTAACAATATTAATCTATTTATGTATAATATTATGATAACACAAAACGTTAAAACTGCATACTTATAAATATTAAATAAAAATAAAATTTTGTACGACTTTATAAGCAATAACTGTACTTTAAACTTTCTATAGGTACCTAATTTAATGTATTTGTAATTTCTGTAAAAAGAATAATAATTTACTAAGTATGCATGCAAATAATCCACATAGATAAAATTTTAATTACAATCTTAAGATTAGTAGTAGTACCTATACCCGTTCAAATGACTCAAATGACTTAGTGCACCCTGCGCCAACAGTAACTGTCTTTACCTGACAGTGATAATAAAACCGACATAAATTTCATAATTGAAATGGAAATAGCGCGCAAAATGCACTCCTTAAAGCAGTAACAATTGAAATACTTAATTGTTGCATACTTGCATCAGTGTCTCATTGGGTGGGGAAAGTCTGTGCGGATTATGTAATAAAACTTAAATATCTTTGAACGTTATTTTGTCATAAAGTATACCTCTATAATCATCCCCCCACATTTACTTTGCGAATTTTTTACAGTGTATGAATGTCTCATTTAATAATATTTTATGTAAATTTTATTTCTCTACACCCCTCTATATGAGCTTTAATTATACTAAACCTCACACTTCTTCGTGCGCAATGTAAATAGAAAAGGGTACAATTTTTTTTCACGTATTAATATATACATACATAACCATCATTTTCTATTTGGGTCATCATGAGAAGGTCCTCAGTCCTAAGACTGGTTGAACACTTTTTCCTATCCTACACTGATCTTCGCATTACCCTAAAACTAGAACATCCCACATCCTTAAATATTTGCAAACAATAATCTAATCTAGGTCTATCTCTACTCTTTTTAACTCCTCTAATATGTCCCTGACTAGCCCTTCATACCTGAGAAGGTGTCCTACTAACCTATCTCGCCTATTTCTTATTAACTTCCATAGAGTCCTCTATTCACCTATTCTTTCTAATACCTCATCATTTCTAACCTTCTGTATCCACGGTATCCTCATCATTCGTATGCAGCACCATATTTCGAACGCTTATAATGTTTTTTTCCATTCACCCACTGCCCATGTTTTGCTTCGGTACAGCGCCGCGCTCCAAACATAAACCTTTAACAATTTTATCCAGAATTTCTAAATTAACCATTCGCGATCATACAAGTGACTTCTTTTTATTAAAGGCGACTCGACCCTGTACTATCCTTATTACTCCTTCTGTTCTGACTTACCTCACTTTCTAGATATCGAAAATCAGCCACTTTTTCTAATTTTTCGTCTCCTATCTTTATATCCGCTCTTTCCCCACTTTTTCTTCCCTTGCGTACCAGTACTTTTTGTTTAACTTTTATTTATTTTCATACAACACTGTTTTGTCAATACTCCTTCCACTTTATTTAAAGCTACCTCTAACTCTTCTATTTGGATATGCTTATGTATTGCTTAATTAGTTGTGAATTTTACATTATTAAGTAGATAACTAATTAGTTAAAGGGAAATTCTGCGATGTGAGAACCTCACTCTTGTTTAATTGATGACGAAAGAAAAGTTTTTCTGAAATACTTTAATTAACAAATTGTGCAATGATTGTGGCAACTGTGCAACAATTTATTGGGTTAAATTTAATTACAACACGGTAACTTATCGACAACAATGATGCGATTATCTGCAGTTACCTACTAATTAAGAGTAGCATATAAATTAGGAATCTATTTATTTTTACTTTGGACGTATTTACAGAGTTTTCAAATATACCAAAACTAAATTGCTAAAGTTACTGTACTTTTGTAAAGATATGAGTACATAAATGAGTACAGCAAAGTACTTTGCCAGAAAAGAAAATATTCTAATCGAAAATAGCTGTAAACATGTTTTCTCAAGTGATAATAATAGAACCCATTACTTTTTGAGTTTTATTAACCGCAAATTTTCTCATGGTTAAACCGTGTATTTTATAAAGTACATTCTCGCACTTCAATAAGGGTCATTAATTACAAAAATACTCTTACCTTATTACTTCCGGAATTGTTTACAAATGCACTTATCAAGGAACAGGACTGGGCCAAGACGTAAACTTCAAAAGTTACATTTTCATCTTCACAACTGAAACAAAAATACACTAAAATTGGAATATTCCTCAAGAGTTGATTGTTAGGGCAGATTCAACAGAAATTAATTCTAAAGTTATTGACACTCGCATAAATCGTATATGGTTCTCTATACCGTTTATAGCGACATCGCTTACAACAACGTACCAACCATAGCGGCAAAACCAAGGGTGGATCTAGTTAAGGGTTTTTTGGGCTGCAGCCCACAGCTCCGTACATGTAAAAGACCCCCAACCTCCATTGAAATCAATAGACGATATTATGGCGAAAAAAATTTCTAAAATTAAGAAAAATCCGATCAAACCGAATGGAATGGTGAATTCCCCGTGCATTTCTTGCGTATGCGCCTATTAATAGGGACTTCCCGCCCCTTATCAACCGACACAATTTTGTTTTTTCCGCACTTCGGCTGTCGTCGTCAAAAATTGACTTTGTCACTGTTATACCATATAACCCACATCATTATAGACAATAGTTTTTTGATAAAATGACAATTAGTTGAGTAAGTAGGTAGACCCCTAAGTAGTATAAGCCCAGAACCCCACAAATTCTCGATCCGCTGCGTATAAACACTTTTACCCTAAAGTTGCAGGCATTCGTAATAGAAAGTGTCGTAATCGTTGGTTAAGTTGGGTTAGGTTAAGTTAGGTCTTTTGGGTAAATCGACCGTAACATGTGGACCGTCCGTTTAAAATCGTTATAAACGATTTTGACAGTATTTTCATTAATGATTTACTTACAAAAATTACGATGAAACCTCTGTAGCTTTAGTTTCCTCGAGTTAAATCCGACCCTGCACTCCATGTTCATACAAAGCGATATGCAGGAGAGGGACCTCTCACATTTCGCTTCCGAGCTTAAGTTGGAGGACACGGTTGTGTCTATCCGTTCGGTTTGGTATAGAACAATATTATTAAGTATCGTAGACGGATATGGCCCAAACGTGGACACCTTTAGATCTAACGAGCGTGTGTTCTAGTACGACTGTCACGGTTTCGGGATGTTCGACGACCAGTTTCGTGTTCTTACAATTGGTCGCGAGTTTGTTCGGCCGATCGAGAGATGAGCCTCGACAGGACTATAGTAATAATAATCAGTTCGGTAGAATCCCGACGCGATTTGCTAGCTCGTTTCCGGGTCATCAGGGACGGGAATATTTTCAGACAGAAGAGGACTATGATTTCATAGTAATTGGCGCCGGAAGTGCAGGATGTGTCATGGCTAACAGACTCTCCGAAATTGAAGAGTGGAAGGTAATAAATAAAAAGCTCCAATTGAAAAAAAAAATACTTCAAATTTTTAAGTTAAGAAACAACGTAAAAGTACTAACCGGAAATAATAATTAATTACTCTTGATATAGAAAACCTACTATCTTCCTTTTAATATCAATATTGTCATTGTTTGTGAAATATTTATTTTAGAGTAATGTCCCAGCTATTATTTTCTCTTCAACTTTTCTGTATTTGACTAATTTTTAAATGCTTTCTTCAATGACTGTGAAAGATTTTAAAGTTTTATACACTTCCTTGAAAAACTAGAAAAGAGTAAGAAATCAATCTCACAGTTTTTCTCACACACATCCTTTTTAGCATCATTTGTATCCTAATATCGAGATTTAAACTTAGACTTATTGATTAATGCTCATTAATTAATTATAATTTAACATTTAGAAGAATATTTATTGTGAATCGATACTTCACGGAGAAAATTAAATTTTTATGACAACGCAAAAATTACAATTTTCGATTGTATATGACTGAATTTGTCATAGAAATAATAGAATTTATTAGGTAACTTGTAATAATCTCAATTTTGACATGTTTCTATAAAAATTATTTTAAGTTTCTTAATTATTACAATTAAATTTGTAATATCAACTAAAATACCTAGTAAATTTATTTCTGCTGGGATTTTATTTTTACAAATTCGGGTCTAAATTGTAATTTTTATTATTTTCGTTTAGGAAGCAATGGGCTAGTGGGATAAATTGTAAATATCACTTTAATATTTAGGTAAATTTTCGTTTTTCATTTTCTCCGTGTAATTGTAAGTATGTAACAGTTTTCCTTGATTGATCAGCTGTGTAGTTTTTGTATTCTTTCTTTTTGCCTCACCGCAAAGCCTCTATATCTGTGTAAAATGTAAAAAGCGTTTTTGTTTTTTGTTTATAAGTAACCATTTTCAGTGTCAATTACGCGAAGGCTAAGATTGAATAGCGCGAGTAATAACAACAATTTTCATGTAAAAAAATCTTGAATATTACGACAAATACAAACGAATATTCTACGATACTACAACAAATTGTTATGGAAATGTAACAAATAAACTGTCACTTCATTTTAAGTATGAATGAACTGCCCATTTATAACGGCACGCTAAAGCATAGACATATTAAGGTCACATTTGGTTCATTCACTTACATAAAAATATGTAGTTTTTCTTACTATATGGTACCGTGCCTAAATGGTACCTCGTAGAAATTACCTTGAATGTATGTACATGTACAATCGTTTGTAGAAATCTATGAAACATTTAAAGGAGAATAATTTTTATATTATAATTTACTTGTTCAATGCGAATGCTAGTCTCGAAAAGAACGTTGACTTCATTTACCACCAGTGACAAGAAGTTGTCTTTTTCTTATAAATACAAAGTAAATATATGTTCCCTTCTTTGCTAAGAACTGAATGACACCAGGCTCTAGGATAACTCTAGATAAAAATGTTCAGTCTCTGAGTCTCTGAAAGCGAGACTCGAGTCTTCGTCTCTCATCGAGTCTCTCTGGTGTCGCTGAGAAAGACTGTCGAGAGACTGTCAAAAAAACTGTATAGCGTCTCTGAGCGAGAGACTCGAGTCGCTCATAGAGGGATCCTCATTTTGTATCCAGTCTCTAAACGAGAAACTGAAATAACAATTTTATCGTTTGAGTCTCTCATACAGAGACTGCGGGAGATCCATAGGCAATAACTGAGAGACTGTGAAAGACTGTGAGAGACGCTCTCAGAAACGCTGAAAGACTCTGAGACTGAAAATTTTTGTCTAGGGAACAAAAGTATAATCTAATATTGCAAAGCATAAAATTTGTCTGTTTCATAAAAGTTATAAAATTTATGCAATATATTGTCTTTACGCTATTCATGGTTACCATCTCCTTCTTTATTCATGAGTCCATACCGAAGCTAGAAATATAGCAAAAATAAAACTTGGACAATAGCTTCCTTTTGTGGCATGTATGCTCAACAAGAATGAAACAGGATGTCAAACTTTATACAGAAAAGTGTACTATTATACTGGTAGTATTACCTTCAAATGTAATTACATGAACAATTTACATATCATTACAGAATTGATAAATTTTATCGAAACAAATACTACAACTGTTATGAAATTATCCAAAGGATAGAAAGTGGATATATATTCGCAGTTGTTTTAATTGATTATTCAGGAAGTTGTCATTCTCTTATACATACTAATAAAACTAAAGCCCCAATGCAATTAAAAAATTCTAAAATAACCAAAGACCGGAATTATCATTTTCGATTCAATTTTGCAGACCAAACTTGGCCTCAAAATTCCTTGGCGTGCTGAGATTTCGAGAGATCCTGATATCAGAATCCAAAAAAGTATTTTTTTAAAATTTTTGAGAACATTGTTGCGGAGAAGATAAAACAAACCATATACTGGACATTTTTGATTTGAAATGTGTTAATCCCAAAAATTCCAATGATGCTCGTTAAGATTGTTCGTAATTCCAATGTGCAGGGACCAGATTTGAGTTCAATTTTAGAAAAGAATTCTTTGTTTTAAGGTTTTCTATCTGTTGCGGTAGTATTTTAATGTCGTTTCAAAAGAATAACCTTTTTTTAGTTTCGTCGTATTGAAACAATTTCTTGGTCTAATTCGGATTATAAATAACAAAGTTTTATACTCTTGGGATTGGAATTAATGTGTAACTAATCAATAAAATTCTCGAAACGGGAACCTCTTATAATCATTATTTTAATTAAAATCTATTTTAATGCAATATCAGCGAATATAGATATAGATAGGTGGGTACTTCTACAGTATGTAGTTAATTCCGCGTTTCCTCTATTAAATCTAAAATGGATATATGTAATTAAGTTATCATATAATAGCCACATGCTTAAAATGTAAATAGAACCAAAATATTATGCTACTACAAATTATACGTCTTTTGGTTTAGTTGCATTTATATTAATTACAACATTTCTGCATTATTTAACTTCTTGGCATTAGGAGAAATGATACGGTGACCAAATGGTAACGTCAATTCTATTCCTTATTAGGCATACAATCAGTAATAGTTTGTTACTCAATTAAGCGTGTTGCTAGTATCAGTAATTTAGCGGATCATTAATAAAACATGCAAAGGCGTAAACATTTACAGTTTAAGACATGTCCTTGCAATATCGTACGAGAAAATGTGAAATGGATCAAACTGCATACAAAGGAGTGAAAGTCCAGTAAGTATGTATGTAGGTTAATAGTCAATGCATGAGTGTAGAAAAGGTTCTAGGGTTTTTTTACAAAACCCGAAGCCGTAGTTTTTTTATGAATTTATGGGTGCAAGATAACACGTTGGCAAACAGGTTCTTTAGTTTAGCAAAGTAGGAAAAACATTTTGCTGTTAATTTTTTTAAAGGACAATAACACGTGTAGATAATTGTACTATACATTCCATTGCATATATATTAATATGTAATGAAGTATTTTCAGATTCTTGACTCAATGATAAGTATGTAATACGGTGAAAACTTTCTTTAAGGAAATTCAAGGAACTGATTGATAGTTTTTGCGATATCTTCTTCGTTCAAACACAACATTTTTAAATATTAATTAATCGACAGATCTGTGACCTAATAAATACGGTTTGTCGTTGTTGCTGTTGTCACCTCTTGTAGCTTAGTGGTCAGAGTATTGGTGCATAAAGCCAAAGGTCCCGGGTTCGATTCCCGGCAAGGGTGTGATAATAGCAACAAATTTTTCCCTCATTAACTTGAGGTAGTTTATAGTGGGATTGAAAATTAAAAATGAATTTTCANACCCGGGAGCGGAACTGATCCCTGATATTAACCCCTATTAAATGTCAAAGTGTTTCATATTTATAGTACAAAGTTTTTCTTATTAGTTAAAATTAGACAATAAATTATTGCATTAACCTATAGAAATGTATATTCAACCACAAGAAGCTTGGTTTAAAGGTAATAATCATTAATTAACAAATATAGAAACAACGTGAATCAAATTCCGACAAGGAGAAAGCGATCAAACGAAGAAAGGAGGATGATATTATTAAATGAAGACCTATAATCTCAAATGAAACAGAGAAGTTTGAAGGGTGCAAATTCTAAAGTAATGAAATCATATTCTCTTCTAATGTCAAAAATGAATAAAACAAATTATTTCAAAATATTAACTAAACGTATTGCTTCGTTTATTTTATTTAGGGTACTATAAAAAAATGCATTTAATGGAAGAGCTTTTTTACTTCAAAACATGCGTATCTTCGAGATCTTTATTTTGTGTAGGTATTGGAAGTACTTTGGGCATTGCTGAAATAAAATTTTTAAGAGGAGAAGGGAGAGGTCTAGTAAAAGGCTAATCTGTACCATATGCGGAGGTTGATACGTGACCAATGTGATTTTTACTGTTTCAGATGGTTTTGTATAAAAAAAAATGAAACTCCTATTTCAGAAATTTTAAAAAGACCGCGTTATTCTAGGAAAGGGTTCAAGGATAAAACCGTAATAGACCATGTTGGGGAGGATTATAGTAGAACCATATGGTTTCTGCACATACTCCTAGGAGAAATACCTTTAAACATTGTTATACCTTTTTTAAGGGTAAAAATTGAAATTGCATTCGTCAATTAACTGCAAAACAAAGCATTTCATTTTTATATTGGAAAGGAATTATAAATACGTTTTAATTAAAGTATAATGTATGTAATGGGTGCATATTTGCTGTAATATGCATCATGAAAGTCGTAAATTATTGTATGTTAATTTGAAACTTCAACATAAATGCAGTGTTCGTGATTTTTATCCGATATAACTTTCCCTCTCTTTCAAAATATTTTATGTGCGTGCATTCTAACAATGAAAAATGGTTTTCCGTCGTTTCTGCATACAACACAATTTATTGTTCTTTAATTAGTTGCGGTGCACTCACACACATAACGTACCTATAGTTGGGTCGTTTAAAATTGGCATACTCCTTAATAAAAATGTCGCATTTACTTTCTTATTTCAACTTACTAACTAGACTAGAGCGAGTGCTGCCAAAACGCCTATTTTTACTCAGGACGGATGTAGAAAGTACCGTAAATATATTGGGTTGTTCGGAAAGTCATTTCGTTTTTTCCCGACAGAGGATTTAATTGTATTCTTTTGCACCCAACTTCACATTTAAGCCGTATATTTTTATATGTTTTGAGAGCTCATGTAGCAAGGCTTGTGTGTGAAAAATTCCAATTAATTCTACGCAGTAGTTTTTGGTTGGTGCCCTTTTAAATATGGAGAGCGATAAGCAGCATTTTCGACATATCTTACTGTTTTACTACAGAAAGGTTAAAAATGCTGTTCAAGCGATTCGCTTCTCAAACGTCACGAAAACGATCCGTTTTTGAAGCGCATTATCACTGGGGACGAAAAATGGGTTGTATACAACAACGTCAAACGCAAGAGGTCATGGAGCAAAAAAGATGAACCGGCTCAAACCATTTCCAAAGCCGACATTCACCAAAAAAGGGTGATGCTGTCTGTTTGGTGGGATTTTAAAGGATCGTTTTTTTTGAGCTTTTACCGGATAACACAACTATTAATTTGGAAGTCTACTGTCATCAGCTGGACAAACTGAATGATGCACTTCAACAGAAAAGGTCAGAACTAATCAACAGGAAAGGTGTAGTGTTTCACCAAGACAACGCGAGACCTCACACATGTTTGGTCACTCGCCAAAAGCTTTTACAGCTTGAATGTGATACAATGCTACACCCACCAAAATTTTTTAGATGGTAAAACCTTCACCTCAAATGCGGAGGTCAAAAACCTCCTCGGTCAGTTTTTTCCAGCAAAGACCAAAAATCTTATGAGCGTGGAATTATACTACTACCAGAAAGATGGCAAAAGGTGTTGGAGCAGAACGGTCAATATATAATTTAATAAAGTATTTGTTTATTATACGAAAACTGTCTTTCATTTCCACAAAAAAAAATGAAATGACTTTCCGAACAACCCTATAGAAAAGAGATGTCAGGTAAGAATTGCAGCGGACTAGTGTAGTATAAAGAAAAGGAAATAGCATTACACCAATTGATGTGTAACATAAAGAAATGCAGACAAACAAAATTTGAACATTTTATCACAGCATCGGACTTTAAACAAAGTTCAACAACACACGCAAAGACGCTTATTGAAAGATATGACTCCAACCAGGCAGTTATAAAGCCGACCCTGGCCTTTTGCGTAACTAAGCAACCTCTAACCGCTGCACCGCTTACTATTATTCGGTTATCGCTTTTCACTTTGTACTACTCATGAACCATTTCCTAACTTAATAAGGGCGTGTTCAAAAAGTAGTAGCTGACTATAGTCTCAAGTGGAAACAAGAAATAAGATACGTTCATTCTCACAGATAATTTATAACGGACTTTGCCGATTTTGATCGTTCCAACTATATAATAAAGTACTGACCACTGCAGTGTTGATATGTACCATGTGCCTGCAACTTTTTATAAACTTTATTTTACTTGAACACGTTTCCTACCGTTTCTTTTTTATTAACCAACCAATGTCGAATATTGTAATAAATTTTTACATAATTGGTAGATAATGAATTGCGAATTAATTAGTTTTTAACCATTTTGGCATGTAAATTGGATAAATAATCGAGTAATTATAGAGAACATTAATCATTCTAACAAATAAAGTTATAAGTATGAAAAACCAGATTAATTTTACCAATCCCGAGTCAAAAAATTGGGACTCATTTTGTCCTCATTTGATCTCAATAGAATTTTTAGGGATATTTCAAACTACAAGACTCAAAAGTCTCATTTTATCCGCGGTTTTCCCGTATCAGGACAAAATGAGACTTTTGAGGAGTAAAGATTATTTAGGAAACCTCATTTTGTCTTCAAAAAGTTTCATTCTTTTCTTGTTGAGGTTAAATTGAGGACTATTGCCATAGGATTGCAGACATTGAGAATAAAATGAGACTTTTTAGAATCCAATGTGATGAGTCTTATGAAAACTTATTGAGGTATCTGAGATTAAAAACGTCTAAATGAGGAAAAAATGAGTCTAAATAGTTCATTTGAGGATAAAATGAGTCCCAATTTTTCGACTCGGGATATCTGTTTGATAAATCGTAATGGATGCAAACAAAGCTAACTGTTTATAAAAAAAAACGTCAAATTTTCTGTAAAGGAAAACACTTATGCTATTTATATTGGAAAATTAAAAACAGAAATTATCTAAAATTATTATAGCTTCTGTTTTGAACACTAATCGGGTAGAAGTGTTTTTTGTTCCAAATTAGCCGTATAATCGATATGTATGAGTCACCCGGAAGGAAACGTGTCGCTATTTTTGTTGACTACACCATAAAAAAACACACGGACAGACAGACATAAGAGGAATCTTATAAGGGTTCTGTTTTTCATTCAGACGTATGGAACCCTAACCCTAGAACCAACTTAACATTGCAGCTGAAAATACCTGCAAATGTAATTTTGTACACACAATATTGCTTTATTAAATGATTTACCATGTTACGTTCAGGACATAGATTTCTTATTATTTTCCTATATATATATATTTAGGACCCTTACAACAAGCCCTTTCATTTGATATGTTACACGGGACAGTTTGCAAAACTTTTTTTTAATTTCCTATTGGCCCCCCAATCGGTCTAGTACGCTCGGAACAAATTAACTGTGCCAGACGGACAGACAGACACACGAGTGCTCTTACAAGGGTTTCGTTTTTCATTCGGACGTACAGAACCCTAAAAACTGAATTGGTTTATAATTTTATGAAGTTTGGTGATAAACATTAACGTGTAATCAGGCGAGCAAGTTTTTGCAATATTTTCAGCCAAAAGTCATAGCAGTAGTATCGGAGATTTGTATTAGGTACGTTTCATAGCCGCCACCGTTTTAATTTAGAAGTTCTTGGTTGACGCACAGAATATGTTTGTTGGAGCAAAGTGGTTGGGGCATAACCGGATACTAAATTTGAAAAGAAAAAATTAAGAAGCCTAAGAAATAAAGTAGGTACGCTAGAAAAAAGAAATGGGTGTTTCATGGACGTGCAGTTTCTCCGGACTACGCCGGAGAGTAGGTGGGTGGGTATTATATAGTAGATGTGAGGGACCCGCTTGGACTAGGAAAGGTTTACCATCAAAACATCTGTTTTCCCTTTATTATTGTATATTCTGTACAACCATTGTCAACCCAACCCATCCCAAAGCCGACACCATCCAACACGACCCAAACCAACCCGATCAAACCCAACGTGACCCGACCCACCCAAACCAACCCACCCAAACCAACACAACCCAACGCAACCCAATTTTGACTTATGCTGAAAGATTTAAACTAACGACAAGTGAACAACACAAATTATTACGTAGGAGTCATGGGTTAGGCGGCCCATACACCTACAATAATTTTGTACAATGTTTTTATTGTGCAATAATATTGAATACCCCCGTTGAATCCAAACGTTCAATAATATTTAGCAATAAGATTGACAAGTCATTAGCGTCAATATTTTCATGCGAGAAACATGTCTGACGACGAAGTTTTGGCTGCAACCGTGCTAGTGATTTTGTTGAAAACAGGGAAAAAAAAAACAAAAAGGAATATGGGCCAAGGAATGGTTTAAAAAAAGACCAGTCTGCACTCACGAAAGGCTTTTAAGGGACTTAACATTAACTCAAGAAAACGATTTCAAATATTGCAAAGTTCGAAGAATTGCTACAATTAGTAAATTATTCACCATTTTAATGCTCGACTCCATACTACACGTGACTTATCTTTACACCGCCAATAATATTGTACAATCATCTATATTGTACAATATTATTGTAGGTGTATGGGCCGCCTTAGTGAGGGAGATTAATTTAAATGGTCGTACCTTTACTTCCGGGAGGATCCGGTGGTACGCACTCTAAGAGGAGATTTCGGTACAAGGTTGCAATCGTCAACGCTAATCTTTGATGTACCCGACTGTTCCCGAACCGTATGGACCAGTGGATCACCTCTTCCTCCCGGCTTCATGCTCATTCGCGAACCTCACTTAATCTCCCTCGTGGACTTCACTTTATTTGCCTTTGCTCTTTATAAGATCCCACATAGTGTTTGTTTTCGTCATTGGAACTTTTGAAATTTTGTCTTGTCCCATATTGGTCGTGCTTCCCTGTATCGGTTTCGCGTTTTACAAAAACGACCCAATATATATCTCGGAACCATAACAAATGCAACTGCCTACGATGGTTGCGCGTTTTAAAAGTTACGTAGACCCAATTCCGGGAAAATGAAAAATATAATTTTGGATATACCTGTTTGACAACATTTGTATATGTGATCCAAGTAAACCACAATAAATCAGTGTTCTTTCGAATGCCGCTCGGTACTGCGCTTATATTTACTGTAAGTACTTATTTGCAGTCGGCTTAAGGATGGTTATTTTGTACCGTGTGCCATGGCTTGATCCATAACATGCGTATACTTTTAAACTATAAAAATATATGCTCTTTTTACCGCGTGCCATTTCCTTTTATGTCCCGACTACAGGACAAAGTGGAAAATTTGAGTTCTTTATTGTTGTATCAGAAAATTAAGTGATTTAGCTTGTAGAAAGTTTTGATTATCTAAAGTTGATGCATAATGTTGCTATCTGATTAAAAAGTAATTTTTTTTTCTAGTATCCTATTTTACCCCAGTCTTCGATACAAATATGAGGGAGGCTGTTGGGTCAAGGAAACGTTTCATTGGTCATAGTCTAAATTTATATAGGTTCTATGGCCTTTTTGTCCAGTTTAATAATAATCGAATGCTTTAACCTTTAACCTTTTTAGTACCCAAATGTGTTATCGACCGTCTCTAAAAAGTGATAGTGCCTGTCTAGACACAGGAACGTTATGGGTGGTAATGTTTAAACCAACAAGTCCCTTATGACTTTGTCGTTATAATTTCATGACAAAACACAGGTTAATGCATACATGGTTACCTTGTAAAAGTATTGTTGGTATGTGGCATAAGGATACGTCTTAAAATTCCTTAATAAAATACAAACACATACTTGGTTATATTAGAAAGTTTGCTCTGCAGTGGCCTGTTCTGATAAAAAATTGTTTATGTTGCAACAAAAATGACTTAATTCAAAAGGACGTGTAATATATAAAGTACAAATTACGTTAGCATTAGCAGAATTGTTTTGCTCCTTGCGAACGAACGACTGTTACGTATTAAAAATACAACCATTTCACCTGTTAAGGATGTTTGGGAGGTAAAATTAGAAATTCGTGATTAATTTTAGGTTTTGCAGCATATCATGAGGTACATAAATATTATCTATACTAAAAAAAGTATACGGTTTGAGAGAAAATTTGGAATTTGACCAAAAACTTTGAATAAAATAAGAAATAACGAATAATATGGAAAATTTTTAACTGACTTTTGGCAGTGAATATGCCTTGATTTCAACTTCGAAACAAAAAAATATTTAGTTTCAATCTCTATTAATAATGAGCGTAAAACTTTTTAATATGTTTAAATAATAATTAAAACTTTAAAATTGCATTTATTTCAGACAATTATAAATATTATCATTATATTATAAAGTAGAAACGAGATTTTAAGCTAATTTTTCATTTTTTTTTTTCTTGATAACCATTTAGTAAATTTGAATAACCTTATGCTAAAGTGATTCTCCAGAGTTCAAGTTACTTATTATAGAAGTTTGAAATTTCTCGTAGTTTTTTTTCTGTTAATTAAAATAAATTTAATCTGTTCGGTTAACGAATCTCCATAAAACAGCGTGCAAAATTACAGTTTTTTAAAACTTTAAAACTGCATTTATTTCAGACAATTATAAATATTATCATTATATGTATTATCAAGTAAAAACGAGATTTTCAGCTAATTTTTCATTTTTACCTCGATAACCATTTAGTGAATTTGAATAACCTTACGCTAAAGTGATTCTCCAGAGTTCAAGTGACTTATTATAGAAGTTTGAAATTTCTGGTAGCTTTCTTTCTGTTAATAAAAATAAATTTAATCTGTTTGGTTAACGAATCTCCATAAAATGACGTGTAAAATTACAATTTTTTAAAATTTTAATAACTTTTTAACGGTTTAGTGAATCGATTTGTAATTTTTACAGGAGTTTTAGAATTGGATGAGGAACCTTCTTCCAAATTTTTATTTGTCTGGTAGCATTTTGACATACCTCCCAAACATCCCTAAAAGGAGTATGAAACTTAAAAAACCAAACGTTTACGTAGGAACATTATATGTAGCTTAATATCAGCCTGAAGCTGTTTAAAGGTGGCTTCCCACGGCCTGTTATATTACAGGCCGGGCCGCGCCAACACGCCATGCGGGGGGTGCTGCCGCTACCTTCTTGACTAATAAGGTCAAACAAGGCTGTATAGAAGTGCCTGTGACGTCAGCACATGTGGACCGACGCGACGACCAATTTTTTTTAGCATGCATACCTATCATATATGTTCAATAAACGCCCTAGTTGCTTAATTGGTGATCCATTATTACGCCATATTACGCGTACCGAAGTAGTTTGCATTTATAAATTATTTTTCAGTGTGTATTAACCGAATATTTTGGATATTCTTGTGTGATAGTGTTACAATGCCTCATAGGTGTTGTATTCCGGAATGTCGGGGCAATTATGATGAAGGCCCAAAAGTAGCTGTTTTCTAACAGATATTGTAGATCTATAAGCTATTATTTACTATAAAAAATTAACGGAAAATCCGTGATGGCGGTATCCCGCCAATTTATTTATACAATTTACACGAATTGATTGGGTTTGTACTATACACAGATACACATAATGTAACTTGGTCTAAACTGAATTGAAAAAATACTTGGTATTTGCTTGCATCGAATAAATTTTGGGCTTTGAATAAAATTTGAAATGAATTGGCAAAGTGAAATTAGAATTCTTAATTGATTGGTGTACTTGAATTGCAATACTTTCGTGAACTAAAAAACTTTTTGGGAGTTTCATTCCAACCAGTTACTAATGCTGACAGCGGGCAGTCTAAGCCGGAAAGTAAGCCGGAAGGCCTTTTCAGCCTCCCTTCAGGAATCGTGGGAATAAGAGGATGGTGGTTCTGGTGAGAAAGATGAGACGGACGAAATGAACTCAGAAGAGAATGAAAGATTATCTGTGGACTATTACTACCCCAGCATTTGCCTAAGTGATCCACGGAAACCACAGAAAAACTTGGACCAAGGCAGACGGACACGGAATCGAACCGGCGTCCTCCCGAATGCTAAGTAATCTGGACCTTTAGGCCTTGCCGCTCGGCATCGGGAAGTTTGTTGTCCAGGACTTAAATAGTCTGCATGAAAATAGGAAATACCCCTAAAGTAAAACGGCCTCCTTGGTCAACGCGTTGGTTGTTGCTATGTACCCTTCAGGTTCTCAGAAACCTTCCCGTTGACGTTTGATACCTAATACCTAAAGGATGTAATAAAGAAGCCCCAAAGCTGTTTGTAAGCTCAATTTGATGTTAAGTATTTTCAACAGAAATCATAACATACAGTTATATACAAAAAATAAATACAAACTAAAACGACGATAAAATACAAATACAAATATACAAATAACGAAAAACATCAATACTGGACAAAGAGTTCACGCGCAGCCAAGCCCGATCCATTCCTGTCCGCAGCGGGTTGTGGGAAGTCACCTTAATATCAGAATCGTTGAGACAAGCAAATAGAGCTGTTACTGGTCAAATGCCCTCCGACATTACCACGTGCTAGCAGATATTACCTAACAGATATACACTAGTCACGAATTGAAAACCAAACATAGGGATATTTTATTACATGCAATCATCAAAGGTGCCATCATTTATTGAAGGATACGACGTGGAATAACCATCATTTCATATTAATAATAAAGTAGTTTAAGTCCAATAAATGCAATTTAAAGTCATTGAGGGGTGTTCCCAAAATATTTTGAGAGTTTGGTTAGTGTAGGACATTTCTCAGAGAAGTATAGGTAATATTTTCAGATAGACGTGGTTGAATAAACATATTGCACAAGTTCAACAAATTATGCATTTTTGCTCGTACAATATACAAAGATTGTGAAATGTTTGGAGCACGACTCTGTACGGGTGCGAAACGTAGATGGTGGACGCGGAGGAAAAGGTTACAAGCGTTTGAAATGAGGTGTTATAGGCGGATGATAAGGATAACGTGGGTAGAAAAGATTAGAAATGAAGAGGTATTAGAAAGAATAAGAGAACATTGGACTCTATGTAAGTCAATAAGAAACAGGCGAGATAGGTTGGTAGGACATCTTCTCAGGCATGAAGGTCTAGTCAGAGACATATTGGAGGCAGAAACGGAAGTTAGAAGGGGTAGAGGTAGACTAGATTAGTTAAAGATATAGGATGTTCTAGTTTTAAAGAAATGCGAAGATTAGCTCAGGATAGGAAAGAGTGGAGGTACGTGTCCAACCAGTCTTAGGATTGACGATCTTATGATGGTGATGATGACGAACATAAAAAGAAAACATACCGACAAAGAACCAGTACGTATAAAAGATTAATTTCACTGGATACGTTTCTTGAATAGATCTCGGTAATACTGAACGATTCATTTACTTATTTGCTTTATTTCACTGAAATTACTAAATTAATAATAAGAATGGTTTATGTTATTTCCCCAATTTTGCATAGCTAAGTACTGATTGAAATTGATTAAACCATTGTGACGAAACCTATAAATACAAAATTTCGATTAATGATCGAATATACCTGTTTCATATTGGGTGACACCTAGCAATTTCCAATTAATTAATCCTGGACGACGAAGTCAATCAATGAATATTTTATCGTTTCAGTTAACGCAACTGAATTGGTTTTAAGAACACAGTTTCACGTAAATTTAATAACAATTATATTGTCTACACCTGATAATAAATGTTACCTAAAACTTTTGTTTCAATGAATTACAAATTAATGTAATATTGCATTTAAAGTGATTTTAATTTTCGGTAACTTTGTCGTTTTTATAACTTTAGTTTTAGTAGCTTCAGAAATAAAAAAAAAAGAAATACCTTTGATATGTATATATGTATGTATTTCCGGCAATATTTCTAAAGATAAAAATTAACGAATTAAACTAACTAACACGCCACTTGACAAATGAAAATGTTCATATAAATGTTTGAGTATTAAGCGTTTAGTATGCGTAGTGTTGTAATTTATTTATTAAAAGCAGCCCATAATTTCTGATCTGGTTACACATGAGGAAGTGAATGTGCCGCATGACTTGTTAGACAGACACTTTTACCTTTGACGAACCGTTTATATGGGCGTGTCCGTTTTGTTTATTACATATTTATAATTGCAATGCAAAAGCATTAAATACATAAACTTTTTAATAGTACAGTAGTTTCACGAAAATATCAAACCAACGATATATAGCTTTGCAGAATTCGAAATAAATCAATTCCTAACTTGAACTGTATTTCCGAACTCAAATATAATTCGCAGGGTAATAATCATTATACTGTTATTTTTTTATTTAGGAATATTATACATTCGGCTAGTGGAAGTAGTAAAACTGTTGTAAATGTTTAAAGTACGAACAAAACCACATCGAACCTACATATGCATACATTACGACGAGGTCAAAGTTACATGGGATATTAATGAGGTCCATGAAAATTTAACACCACGGTAATTACTCTTTCTCTCTTACATTACTACCCTTCATAGTCCACTGCTATAAATGAATACTACCTAATCCGAAGTGTAACAAATATGTAGTAAAGAATTCTATTTTGAAACAAAGATTATTTTTGCAATCCTCAAAAAGGCCAATTTGGAGTAAAACATATTTATTTTCGGGTAGTTCGGTTTTACTGAATATTTTCTCAAATGCTAGAAATAATGTGAGGGCAGGTTAAATATTCAGATATGATGTATTACATTATTCAATAAACAAACATGACGAAAAGTTAACAAATCTACCATCATAGATCAATATTGATATCACAAGAAAAACATAAACTAGCACACATTTACATTGCCTCGATTATATTTATCTACATTAAAATGGTGGTTTCACATGAGGAATATAAAGGTTCCAATTTGGTTTCCTATGCGAAAATGTTGGTGTTAAAAATAAGCAAAAGTAATACCTATTGTAATATACCATTGCTTTCTTATTATTTATGAGTACCTAATTGGCTAATTCGATTCAGTAATTTACTATTACGTTACAGGTCCTACTTTTGGAGGCAGGGTCAGAAGAACCGGAAGTGACGGGTGTTCCAGCATTTGCTCCATTGTTACAACAGTCAAGTATCGATTGGGCCAGAATGACGCAACCGTCGGAATCCAGTTGCTTGGCACGACCCAATGCCCAATGTTCATGGAGTTCGGGAAGAATGATGGGTGGATCATCAGCCATGAATTACATGATATACATGCGTGGTTCTCCAGAAGACTATAACGAATGGGAAGCAATGGGAAACCCAGGTTGGGGATATAACGACGTCCTGTACTATTTCAAAAAAGCAGAAGGTAACAGAAATCCCGAAAGAACTGAGCCCATTTATCATGGATTCAAAGGTCCTCAACCAGCGTCAATTCTGCCGTACCAAGACCAAAATGTTTGGACCCTTATGGACGCCCTTCGTGAATTAGGATTTCAAGAAAGGGACCAAAACGCGGACGCAATGCAAATAGGGATGTCTCTATTACACACAACAACAGAAGATGGAGCCCGTGCAAGTACCAACGTTGCATACATTCGCCCGATTCGATGGAAGAGACCAAATCTTCGTATACGTACTAATTCTTATGTGGTAAGGATTCTTATTGATCCTGACAGCCATAACGCGTATGGTGTTCAATACGTCAACAGAAATGGAGCCTTGGTGACTGCATTTGCTAGGAAAGAAGTTATCTTATCTTCAGGGTCTATTGGTAGTGCCAGAATATTAATGACGAGCGGGGTGGGACCAGCCGAACACCTCACCACAGTCGGAATCCCTGTCATACAAGATTTAAGAGTAGGCCATAACTTGCAAGATCATACAACCCTTGACGGTATTATATTTGCTCTTACAAATCTAACAGCAACTACAGCAAATAGTTATCAAGAAGAAGAAAATGACGCCCGGTATTATAGGGCTACCCACAGAGGGCCCTTTTCTGCAACCGGTGCTCTACAGGTGAATGTTATGGGGCAAACTCGATATGAAAATTCGCCTGTTAGGCCTGATATTCAATACCATTTTGATCGAGCTGGAGTACAAGACTTTTATACCGATCCCATACTAACTGCTCAAGCCAATGTTATTCCGTTATCATATTACGATGGAATCATGATAAGACCAATACTACTGCCTCCTCAAAGTAGAGGAATAATTATGTTGAATAGTACAGATCCCGTGTTTGGAAATCCGTTGATTTATGCTAACACTTTTACTGAACAAATTGATGTACAAAGAATGGTAGATGGTATACAAAGAATAATACGAATTGGTGAAACTGCACCCATGCAACGAATTGGAGCAAGACTTGTAACAGTTCCTCTACCTGCCTGTCAGAGTTTTAGATTTGGTACTGATCAATATTGGGCTTGTGTTGCCCAATCTTATACAGCGACCATATACCATCCAGCTGGCACTTGCAGAATGGGACCAAGAAGTGATCCTGCTTCCGTTGTGGATCACACACTCAAAGTGCATGGGATAAGTAACTTGAGAGTAGTTGATGCTTCGATCATGCCAAACATTGTTAGAGGAAATACGAATGCTCCAACTATTATGATTGCTGAGAAAGCTAGCGACATGATAAAAATTGAACATGGACAACCGACAGAGTTCCATGAATCCAGTGGATTATTTACAAGTGCTGGTATAGGTTCATTTAAATTTTAGTCTTTGTAATATATATTAACGGAGATACCAAGTTACCTTACTGTTATACATAACTATAGCTTTACCAATGATGACCAAATAATACGTTTCCTTATGTATATATTAAAAAAAAAACATTGTACCTATCTAATTTCATGTATCAGTGTAATAATACGTTCTGTTGTGTACATATAAAATATATCTTATTGAATGGTGAATGAGAAAAATAAATATTGTTTACAAACTAAAGATTATTTATTTAATCATACATTATTTAATAAAGTACAATTTATTTATGTTAATATTATCTTTAAAATGGTTGTTACGACGTATATTGAACAGAAATTTGAAAATAGGTATTTTCTAAATAATTTTTAATTTTTAAAATTAAATAGTTATTTAGATCGTTGTTCGGGGTTCACTATGACACAGCTAGGAATTTCCATTGTTCAGAAATCATAGTACACGAGGAAAATGAAAAAGGAAAATTTACATATTAAAGCTATATTTACAATTTATCTTACTATCTCTTTGCTTCGTAAGCGAAAATAATAAAAATTACAATTTCGACCTGAATTTGCAAAAATAAAATCCTAGCAGAAATTAATTTACTAGGCATTTAAGTTGATATTACAAATTTAATTGTAATAATTAAGAAACTTGAAATAACAGAACTCTACAAAAAGAAATTTTGTCTGTCCTAAAATTTATTTTATGATTTTTCTGTGCATTATGTTCCAAAATAAAGGAAAAATACCTACATTCCATATAATGTTCGCTTTTGTGTTAGTTACGGTAATAATACTTTCTTTAAGTTATCATATATAAAAAAAGCTTTAAATAGTTCTGGTATATTTTAAAATACCAAGACAAAATAAAGAGGTCGTAACTTTGCCATTGTAACAACGTAAGGGGTTTGTTTCAAGGAATTGGAATGTTCTGTGTTTCAGTGAGTGGCGTTTATTTATTGACAGTTCGAATAATAGCCTGAAAGCAGTTTTATTAGATAACGGAAATAAATTTCCATCTTTTCCAGTCGCTCATTCTGTACATTTGAAAGAAAACTATGAAAGTGTTAAAAAGTTACTGGAAGCTTTGAAGTATCAAGAGTATAAATGGCAGTTCATTGGAGATTTTAAAATGGTAGGATTTTTAATGGGACTACAGGTTGGATATACAAAATATCAGTTATCTCTGTTTATGCGACAGTAGAGCGGATCTCAACATTATATTCAAAAATTATGGCAACTAAACACTGAATTTCAAAACATAAAATGTAAACTAACTGCTGAACCTGAAAATATATTAATTACCGCCTTTACACATCAAGTTAGGACTTATGAAACAATTCGTAAAACAATTGCATGAATGACCTGAAGCTTTTGCGGTTTTAAAAAAAAATTTCCCAAAGTTGTCAGAAGCAAAGGTTAAAACTGGAATTTTTGTTGGTCCACAAATTAAAAATTGCTTAACAAAAAGTTGGAATAGTTTTAAAGGAGTAGTTTCTGGATTTTTAGGGAATAATAAAGTTGAAAATTACTGAAGCTAGTTGATAACATGATAGAAAACTTTAAAAAAACTTTGAAACTACGTATAGGCTGCAGAATGTCTCTAAAAATACATATGCTGCATGCTCATTTAGATAATTTTGAAAACAACATGCGGGCGGACTCAGAAGAACAAGGAGAACGTTTTCATCAAGATATTATGGACTTCGAACAACGTTATCAAGGTCAATACAATGAAAATATGATGGGAGACTACATTTGGGGTTTACTGAGAGAGAGTAGTTATATAAACATTAAAAGGAAAAGTAATAAGGTTCACTTTTAAACTTTTTTCCTCTATTTTGTAATTTAATATGATACTAAAAGTTGATAAAGAAATATGTACAAATATCTTTGTGATATATGCGATTTCACACGCGGGAGGGAATGTTCAGGGCCGTCTTAATAACCCGGTCGACCAGGCGACTGCTCGGGGCGGCACTTTTGGAAGTTTTGTATTTTATATTAGGTAGATAGATTTGCATAAAAATTTCAAAAAAATTTTTTCATATCTACAATATATACACGGCAGTCAATATTTAACAGTTTGTCCTGGACGGTCTTAACTCTAGAGACGACCCTGGGAATGTTGCACTTTTGTCCCTAAAATCAGGTGGAGTTTTCACTAGGAGTATGGTAAAACTGTTTATTTTTGTTCGGGTTTGCTGGTAGGCAGAAGAAGGTACAATGTCAAATCTCTCACTCCCCTGACTGTACTTGAGTTATTAATTCGCTCGTGGGAGGTAGGTTGTTTATTCATCCCTTTGGTATAACTGGCCAGGTGGCCATGGGTTGGAAAAATCAAATAACACCCCTGTACACGTCGCGACGTGTCGTTGCGAGTGACCGTAAGGAGATCGCATTTTTATTATTATTGCTAGAGATTTCACGTTGCATTTTTTAGGATGTTTGGGAGGTATGTCAAAATGCTACGAGACAAAAAAAATTTGGAAGAACGTTCCTCATTCAATTCTAAAACTCCTGTAAAAATTACAAATTGATTCACTAAACTGTTGAATAGTTATTGAAATTTTAAAAAATTGTAATTTTACACGTCATTTTATGGAGATTCGTTAACCGAACAGATTAAATTTATTTTTATTAACAGAAAAAAAGCTACCAGAAATTTCAAACTTTTATAATAAGTAACTTGAACTCTGGAGAATCACTTTAGCGTAAGGTTATTCAAATTCACTAAATGGTTATCGAGGAAAAAATGAAAAATTAGCTGAAAATCTCGTTTTTACTTGATAATATAATGATAATATTTATAATTGTCTGAAATAAATGCAATTTTAAAGTTTTAATTATTATTTAAACATATTAAAAAGTTTTACGCTCATTATTAATAGAGATTGAAACTAAATATTTTTTTGTTTCGAAGTTGAAATCAAGGCATATACACTGCCAAAAGTCAGTTAAAAACTTTCCATATTAGGTATTCGTTATTTCTTATTTTATTTAAAGTTTTTGGTCAAATCCCAAATTTTCTCTCAAACAGTATACGTTTTTCTTTTAGTATAGATAGTATGTATTTACCTCATGATATGCTGCAAAACCTAATTAATCACGAATTTCTAATTTTATGTATTCTTGTCTCCGATTGTACATCCCAAACAACATTTGATTTGGTAATTTCTTTAAAATAATTTAATGCTCTCTGGATTGTTTGGTGCAGACTCAAAATAGTCAACTACATTAGTATGTCGTCAGCTTATTTTTAAGATTAAAAAGGTTAATTTTAATTTTATTTTTTGCTTTTCTGTTTACATTTAATCTTCTGCTGAAAAGTATTAGTGGTGAAAAATCAATCATATCCTATTTCACCACCTCAAGGGGTGGGATTGTTTTCAAATATAAATGATATTCCCTACTTAATAAGAAAGGAATCATTGATTTCAAATACAAAATTATGTGTAGCAGAATCAATTACGTAACAGGTAAATGTTTAGTGGGTGAATAATGTTTTTCTACCCTTAGAAGTGGATTATTTCTTTCGAAACTTAACCAGAACCAACTTTGAGATATACCCTATTAAATAAAAAAAGAATCGTCAAAATTGGACTACTCTGTAAAATGTTATCTGAGGTCATGCATAAGAAAATTTACGCGTCTACTTCAGAACCTCTTCCTTTTTTTTTGGTTAAAAAAATTAACGTCATTATTGTTCGTGTATGCAGGGAAATTGCTAACTTAAGTAAATAATACTTTCAAAATGGTACTATTTACGTCAATAAAAAATCTTACCTGGTACGCATTCGTGTAATTAATTAGCATCAATTAGTAGAAACAATTACGAGTAATACGGACACTTAATAACACCGCACGACCGACCGAGAACAAACATCACAGCAACACCACCGCTATCCTTGAATTAAGGATAATGTTTTTAAAAACGTTAGTATTGGAAACTGTATTATTAATAGTAAAACGGTTACAGCATTATAGCTTTTGTTTACTACACGATTTTTCCACCGAAGTTGGTAATGTTCATTTTAAAAACATTTGTCATTACTTTAACGAAAGCGGTAGTGTTGTACTGTGATGTTCTAGGTCGGTCGTGCGGTGTTGTTAAGTGTCCGTAATACTATTAATTAATCGTTTCTACTGATTGATGCTAATTACTTACATGAATGCACATGAGGTAAGACTTTTTATTGACGCAAAGTGTATTATTTTGTTAATATTTTAAGGTTGGGACAAAAACTTTAGCGTTTAAAAATTCCAAATGACCAGTTTTTTTTATAAGTTGATAGGTAGGTGTAAGTTAGTAATTTCCCTGATTAATAACGGAAAATTTCCTCGAAATTTTTAATTAACTAAAAGTTTCGTATTAGCTGAAATTTATATTTAGGCGATGTTCTGTTGATTTTTATTCATGACAAAAGGAATTAAGAAGTTCAATTTTTTTAATTGATTTCAGACGACTTACCCTAAAAACTTAATTCATTTTCGTGTAGACAAATCTGTAATAATAAACGTCTTGTAAAAATTCCAACAACTTTTACCGAATAAATTGAAAAACTTTTGCCATTACGGAACGAACGTGGCGCCTATGCTTGTTTAGTACACCTGTTATTTAAGTTCATTTTGTATTCCTTTAAACCAAGTGAAGCAATATTAAATTAGACAAAACTGTTACAACAAGCTGAAGGGATGAATTGAGCTTCTTGTTATTCAAAGTAACGAATACTTTTACTCAGCTGCGGACATTGTTGAAGTAGGTAATATCAAAATTACGAAAGTATTTCTTGGGAGTTGTTGGAGAGAATTTTAATTTTATGCCAGCAATAGAACTAACCTAAAGTTAAACACAATATTAAATACAAATTTAATTACATTAATATAGCAACTCTTAGGCTTTCACGGCCGGCGTATATCGATGCGGTATTTTCTTCCGGGCTTTTTTGGCCGTGGTCCGTGGAATTTTACTTTTCCAAACGTTTCGCCGTCCTTTGCTGACGGCATCTTCAGTGGCGATTGGGCAGATGCAGTTACGACTCAGCACCTGCCCAGTCACCACTGAAGATGCCGTCGGACCACGATCAAAAAGCCTAGAAAAAAACACCGCATCGATAGATTAATATAATAATAACATTTTATGAGTATGAAATAAGATTTGTAGGTATCTACAAACAAAACAAAAAGGTAAAATTATGCTAAAAATAGATTTTTTCCAGGGGTATATTCAGAATTTTTATCCATGTGCGTTACTGTTAGGTCGGATTTATTTAATTTTGTTAAGTAAATTAAAAATGTGAAGCATTTCGTGCACTGCGATTTTTAGTCGCGTGATTATTTAGTCGCAAAAATGAACACAGGCTATTAAGTAAGTACAAGTGGGCGCACATGCGACTAAATAATCGTTATTATTTCTGAGGAGTTAGAGATAGCTTTAAATAAAATGGAAGCGATATTGATAAAAGAGTACTGTATGAAAATAATTAAAATTATACAAAAATACTAGTATGCAAGGGATGAAAAAGTAGGGAAAGAACGAATATAAAGATACGAGACGAAAAATTAGAAGAAGTGGCCGATTTTAAGTATCTACGAAGTCAGATGTAGGACGGAAGGAGTAGTAGAAATATAAAGCACAATACAGCGCAGGGTCGAGTTGTGTTCAATAAAAAGAAGTCACTTCTATGCTTGTAAACGATTAATTTAGAAATTTGAAAAAGGTTGTTAATGGTGAATGTTTGGAGCACGGCGCTGTACGGGTACGAAACATGCACAATGGGTGTGGCGGAAAAGAAAAGGTTAAAAACTTTCGAAATGTGGTGTTACAGGCGAATGATGAGGATATCATGGATAGAGCAGGTTAAAAATGAAAAGGTATTAGATAGAATAGGAGAACAGAGGATTCTATGAAAGTCAATAAGAAATAGGCAAGATAGGTTAGTAGGACACCTTCTCAGGCATGAAGGTCTAGTAGGAGACATACTAGAGGCAGAAACAGGAGTTAGGAGGGGTAGAGGTAGGCCTAGATTAGATTACTGTTCGCAAATAGTTAAGGATGTGGAATGTTCTAGTTTTAGAGAAATGCGAAGATTAACTCAGGATAGGAAAGAGTGGAGGTGTATGTCCAGCCAATCTTAGGAGTGACGACCTTATGATGATGATTTCTGTGACACTCATGCTGCAACTGGTGGTCGCAAATACGCGCATCTTTCTTATTTTCTGCGACCGCAACTTTTCAGTCGCTGCGACTAAAAAATCGCAGTGCGCGCTAGGCCTTAATCTATTATTGATTGCTTGCATTTTATGAGGTAGCTTCGTAAATAACATTTCCGGATGATAAAATTCCATCTTTCTGTATTTGTTCTTCATCATGTATGAGTAATTTATCATAGAAAGGTTTTAAACACACATTCCTACTACGTAGTCTTGCTCCAGAATTTGAGGCACTAGGATCGTTGGTACATAAAACGTTACTTGTGGAACGTTTTCGCAAAATTTATCTGCATAGTTTTCAATAGCAGACCCTGGAATTTGTAACTGCACTCTCGGGGCTTAATAAGTTGAATTCCTACTGTATGTGTACCTAAAATTGGACTTCTACTTCTGTATATTCATATATGAACTTTTTTGAGTCTAAGTGTCTCGTAACTTTCTCTGTATATGTTTTACGACGATATGAAATAAGGTAGATTAAAAATTTAGCATACGATAAAAACCAAGAATAAAAACAACACGAATAACTATGTTCCTTTACCGAAGAAAATTAAACGTGGATTTAAAAATAGAGTTACTTATATTCAATTTACCTCATCTTTTTCGTTTTAGATTTATCTTCTTTTAAAATCTTTCATTATTCCTCCTTTGCGTAAATATTTTTCCTCTTATAATTAAGTTCCCATTTTTGTAAAAATTGTGACAAAATAAAAATATACATCCAGAAAACTGTGGCAAAAAATGCCTTCGTCCACGTGGAATTTGATACTTAATTTTATTCATTCCGGGATGGTATTTTGAATACTGTTTTTATGGTGAATGATACCGTTGTATAAAAAACCTTTTTGTCAAATTTCGGACTTCCTAGATGCCCAGAAGTTTGGGCTGCATCTTGATCGATTTAAGTCTCCGTTTTACTCACTAAAACTTCCGAATCGCGGCTTTTTCGAAAATGCAACTTTTTTGCTGGAAATAGCTTAAAATGACCTAATTATGAAAAACTTTCATGAAATAATCGGGGGGAGGGTGTTTTAAACAATTTTCGTTCTAAATAAATATTTTACAGGTACCATACAAGGATACAAGTACCCGAGATTAAAATGTTCAGTCTCTCAGAGTCTCTGAAAGCGAGACTCGAGTCTCCGTCTCTCATCGAGTCTCTCTGGTGTCGCTGAGAGAGACTGTCGAGAGACTGTCAAAATAAATATTTAGCGTCTCTGAACGAGAGACTCGAATCTCTCAGTATGTGGTGTCTCGATAGACATTTCACAGTCATTTATCATAGATAACAGTCACTACTCAGCCGTTTCTGACTTTGTCTCTACAATTCAAGTTGCATTCACTTAAGTGACACCAGCTCAACAGTTGTTTATACAATATATAGGGGGACACTGTTGAATACCTTAATCTAACCTTCTGAACTTAACGTAATACAATACAAACCAACTTAGTTAGGTTAGGTTAAGGTATGCAGCGGTGTCCCCCTTCCCCTATTTTAAATACAAACGTTATACCTGTACCTTCCCCGAATGGGAACAATTTGTATCTATTTATATCGTATAAATGACTGTTGAGCGGATATTACTTTTTAAGCGAATACAACTTGAACTGTCAGAAACGGCTGAGTAGTGACTATTAACTATGATAATTGACTGTGAAATTCGCATAGGTTATATAATTATAAAATATTTATTTACAAAGAAAATCGTTTAAAACACATTCCCCTAATTTTGTTCTTCTGAGTTTCTTATACATAGACCTTTTCCAACTAAAGCAGTATTACAGGAGTTTAACCGTTATCGGTAACTAACAAAAATGAACTGTTAAGTGTAATCTAAAAGTGTTTATTTCCATTTAAACCTACTCAAAACACCCCCCCCCCCCATTATTTCGTGTAGGTTTTTCATTATTGGATCATTTTCAGTCATTTTCAACAAAGAAAAGTTACATTTTCGAAAAAGCCGTGATACAGAAGTTTTATCCTTAAAAATTCCTTTCTTAGGGCCCGCCTACGTTGTATAAGGAATGTTTATGTAAATTTCGTAGTCTGTAGACTTAGATATTTGGGTTGTGTATTGATATATCAGTCAGTTAGTTTATCTTTATATGTATGTTAGATACGCAAAAAGGTAGCGTTCAAAATTTGAGGAAAATTTAAAAAACAAAGGACAACTTCATAAATAATTGATCTTGCTGTGACAGAAAGCTTAAACTATTTTTAAAATGTCATTTTCTATCTCATTTTAAGTAAGAAAAACTATTCACACTTTTATGACTGCTTTAAAAAATGAGGGAATTTAGGTTGTCAGTAAGGGATTTTTATCAGTGGTTTTTTGAAATATTGTACTAAACGTAAACGCAAAAATTCACAATACTAACGTGTCTGCCACGTTTCACTGAAGGGTAAAATTTACAATACGTCATTATTAGGTTGACTTCCTTTACATAGAGGACAAGCATTTAGAGAGCCCATTGAATTGTTATTAGTACCTTAAGGGTACCTGTTTCATACGATTCGTCGAGTAGCATATTGGATCAATGCGATAATTGCGAACTAATATTCACTCAGCTTCTGCATCAAAGGGTGAAGATCGTGGAATCAACTGTAGTGAATCAATTCTGATTACGGTCCAAGTTGCATCACCGAGTCGTAACATTATACATGCATTCGATATAATTCCAAAAGTGCTCGTCAATTTAATCCATACGTACGTACTACTGTACAATCGAGAATTACAAACCTCCGAAGCTTCAGTGTCCTCAAGATACTTAAAACCTTTATCTTAGAAATTTGGTGTAACTGATGTGCAAGAAATTTAAAGGTTAGCTGACTTCCACAGATATGAATGGGAATATACTTATTTAAATAACTATTTATACATTAGACTCAGTGGTTAAAACTTATGGAGTACCTATTGTTATTCAGGATTTCTGAAATTCGACTTAAAGGATTGATCTGATATAAGTTGGGGATAAAAGGCGTAGGTGTTATCATCGTCCGCCGTTTTGAATTCAATCAATAGTAATGTCTATCGATTCAGTATCTTTAATTGAAATAGAAATACAAACTGTACAGTTATCGTTCCTTTTTTAAATGTGTGTTTACATGTGTTTGATTTTTTGATATACAGGAGGTCAACCAGGATCTACTATCTGCAGTCAGATTCCAAAATGGCGGGTGGTAATATTCATGGATTTGGTGGCTTACCGTAAGTTCGAATATCATTTATTTTTAATTAGGAATTATGCGTTAAATAACCCTGATTTTAAAGACAATGTATGCCGCATTGAAAAATAAGTGCCATGATCCTTTAATTTTATTTTTATAATGTTTAAGTGCAAATGTATAATATTATAGGTTGATGCTTTAAATACGTGTCAAAGATCATCAAAAAACAGAAATTTCGTAAATTGTTCTTAAATCCTGATCAGGATAGAATTGAAGTTTCTATTTTTCTAGATTAAACATACACTCTGCGTAGAACGATAGTAAATATTGTTCTTTATTGAAATAAAAAAAGATTCTATTCCTTGTGTTCAGATTTCCTAGAAAAAATATTTGGTCTGCTCCTTTTTGAAAAATATACATTTACAAGGGCTGGGATTATACCTGCTAACTTTCTCTTTGGGGCATTATGGGTTGTATGCAGGCAGATTGAAATTTGAAAACAAGTGGCAATAAAAAAAGGTTCAAGGAGGAGGCAGGCAGGTTTTCGGAAAGAATTTCAGAAAGAGAAGTACTTTTGGTTCTTTCATGACGAGTAGGCGCTCTCGTATCGGGTTTGTAATTTAAGGAATATAATTTTGGGAAATCTGCACATAAACAAGGTTATGTGTAGGTAAGGTTTTATACATTAAGTTTTTGTACATAGTGTTGTGTTTTGGAAAATACAAAGTTTTAACGCAACAAGGGTTTTTAATTTGACAATACTAGTCCATTGGTTCATCCTGAGCTAACGAGATGATGTGTAGCGAATTACGCACACACCTTGGAAGCAGTATCTTTTTTATGGTACGCTGTCCCCGAGATAAAAATGTTCAATCTCTCAGAGTCTCTGAAAGCGAGAATCGAGTCTCCGTCTCTCTGGTGTGAGAGAGACTGTCGAGAAACTGTCAAAAAAACTGTTTAGCGTCTCTGAACGAGAGACTCGAGTCGTTCATAGAGAGATCCTCATTTCGTATCCAGTGTCTGAACGAGAGACTCGAATCTCTGAACGAGAGACTCGAATCTCACAATAAGTGCTATCTCGATAGACATGGTAAAAATTTCAAAGTTCATCATATTTCAGAGATCCCAGTCTTTCCACGAGAGACCGGAGTCTCTCAATTTTTCAGTTTTATTCATTCAGTCTCTCTGTAAGAGACTCTAATCTTAGAATTTAGAGAGTGTGAGAGATCCATAAAAACTCCTAGGCAATAACTGAGCGAGACGCTCTCAAAGACGCTGAAAGACTCTGAGAAACTGGAGAGAGACTGAAAATTTTTGTCTAGGGTCCTTTTCTGTACCCTTGATAGTGTATGTACAAAATTTCAAGATAATCAGTTAAGTAACTAAGGCTTGAAATCGTAATAAACAAACTTATATTCGCATTTATGATATTGATTAAGATTGAGATTATATAAAGGAACAAGGCGTCCAGAAGGAGTAGGGAGTATTTGTATTTTTTATGGGGATACCTTGTATGCAAAAAAAACACGATATGTACTGCAATATAAGCATAATATCCACACCGAAATGCCCGCCGTTTCCAGAGAGATGTGTAGATGCGTGGCAGCCGTTTTCGGTTGGAAGAGGGTCAAGCAACGCGAGGGTCAACATTTCGACGTCATCTTTAGCACTTAATTTTCCAAAACTTTGTCTATGAATGAACAAAAAACATTTTTTTCTGACTTAGTTTTCTTTTTTTTGTTGAATTTACAATCACTTCCCACCCTTTCTGGACACCCTGTACATTTAAACTAATTAGCTCCGGTTTCAATTCAAAATACTTATATAATGAAACTGATTGTTTGGTTGCGATCTAATGAAGGGGACTAGTGGAAAGATATAGTAACAAGGCAATTAATGAAAGGTAGGTAGTCGTTTCAAATTGTACCTTTGTAGGTATAGCAAACCGATAACTCTAAAGTAAATTCTCATCAGATAAGTCCAGCGGCTATTGGAACAACTTTAGCGTATTATATTAGCAGTGTTGAAACATCATTTAAGGTAACTTACAGCTTTCGACTTGTACCAAGTTAACTCGGGTCCCGGTTGCGCGAAAGGACAGACGGGAGATATCAGGAGTTCGGCTTCAGATATACGAATATTCCGGAACTCTCATAACTATTAACGTACCTTACGATCTAATGTATGTACACGGCCGCCTTACCGACTATAAATCGTTACCAAGTTGTTTAATATGTATGCAGAACTCGGTGTGTAATACACACTTATACAACACATGTAGATACGTAAGTCTAAAAGGGAAGTAAGAATGTTATGCAATGTACACATATTACATTAGTCGATTCCGGATCTAGTTTAAGTGGCATCAGTGCAAGCAAATTGTTTTGGAGTCGAAAGCTGATATAACACTTCCTTTGAAAATTCGCTTTATATGTAAATTAAGAGAAATGTGTAGAAACGCATATCATGTTATCATGTCTATTAAAGTATGTGTGTAACATATTTAAAGTTTGTTCAGAAACTGAGATGTGTATATGTATACGTATATATAAAGTAGGTGATAAAATAAATTTTAAAAACTTCCTATTATATATATGCTATATCCACATTGGCTTCAACTTTCCTGAAATTTCCATCAACGAACTTTTGAACGATCCTATTCACTTTTATCTCGCAATGTATTACAAATGGTTTTATGTTTGTTAACTGTTGTAGTATGCATTCCAAAGTAGAAAATTTATTTTCGAAATCATTATTTAATATGATTTGAACATACTTGAAAATATTTTTTAATTTAATTTTGATTCTGTTTCTTGCCTGTTAACATTTTCAATAATCGTTAGAAATTTAATGGTTATAATTTACCATTAGAACGTATGCATATGCAACCAACTATACACTCGAGTATATACTTTTAAATCCGTCCATTTCTTTGTAGTTATTTGTACCAACTTGAATTAATTAATAATCTTTATTAAACGATGACATCGTGGATCTCGAAAATAGAAGTGTTGATTTGTTTCATCTTTTAATAAGATGGTTACTAGTTGTAGAACATTGTATAATGAGAGGAGATAGACGTCACCGATTTGATTGCACGGCAAAGATGTTTTTCACGAATATCTTTTGCGCCGCATCACCCTGTCGATCGCTCTTACGGCATCTCAAGCATCTTCTCCTTACGTTTGATTCTTGGACATATACACAATAATTCATATAGTAGAACATTTTTATATGTATATAATCTAGATACACATACGTATATATACGTATGTAATATCTGTATTTTTCACCGGTACATTGCCACAAGAACAAGAGATAGTTAGTTCCGGTGCGTGATGCTCTCGTCTAAATTGAACGCTGAACTTGCTCTAAAATTTTCCAGCCGTGAGCACAAGTCAGGTTTTCCAAGAGGAAAAAGGAAAGGAAAATACAAACTCCGAGTGTAAGTGTCCGCCGGAAGTAAAATATAACAAACAAAACTATTACTTTTCCTTCCTGTAGCAGAAGCTCTAGCGCTCTGTTGAGGGAGATGTAAGGTACCTACGATGGGGCTTCCTTAAACCCGATACATCTTATTTATCCTCGTTCTAAAAGCGTGCATTTCCTCTGGTGCATCCGACATTATTACGTAAATGGATTGCAACTTTCTTGAGCAGTTCGATTCAAATTTTACAACTATCGTTTGTATAGATACACAAATAGTCAAATTCGTGACTAAACTATAAATACACCGGTAGTAAAAGAGATTCAAACTCTTGTAGTATTATTTTAGTATGATTCGAATTTATCCAGCATGCTCAGGTTCATTTAACTGAAAATTCTCATACAATTGTACAATTTCAGGAGAATTTTCTTTCCGCTCTACGTAAACTTTAAGTATTGACGTCAAATAAAATAAGCATATACCTAGCAGGGCGCGATGATTCCAAAACGTACAATCATCCTTCGTATTTGCAATGGTTAGTATCATAAAATAAATACATATGTATCAAACTGTAACGAATTTTCTAGTAGGTCTATTTATTCGTATAACTCTCGTATACACACCTCAATAATTTAGTTTACACGGAAACATAGTATATAGTTATTTTTTTGACAATCGTTTATCCATATCACTCTAATCCCATTTTTTACTGTTAAATTTGCATAAGCATTCAAATATTTTTCGTACGATGCCGGTAACTTGTTTATATGATCATGGAACATTTCTGATTACTTCCTTTTGTTGTGCTAGTCTTGTCTGTTAAAAATTAAAATTAAAAGGAATACTAACCCCTAATTACCTTTTAGGAGTGAGTATTCCTTTTAATTTTTAATTAATATTTACCACAGTCTCTTTCTAATTTTATTAGTCTTGTCTGCTAGATAATTTATCACCCGTGGCTGCCTACATCCGCATACCTACACCAACAGTGTCGCCGGTATCGATTGCCTGCGGCATTCGTTCATAAAAATACTATTGTTAAAGTTAAAATAATAGCTGTAGTTAAAAATTAATATGTATCAAGTGGTATAATGAAATATTTATTCACTCACTTCCCTCTAGGTTTTATGACTTGCGATCTTTAATTTTCTTTCTCCTAGTAATTACACGTTTCTCTTTTACATCGTCCTCCAACCTACAATATTATAGTCCTCAATTTATAACTGAGATGTCTAACAATTCTCGGTCAACTTTGTTTTATATTCACCTACCCGTAACTGTTTTAGTTAATTCATTCTGTTTGTCGCATCTACTACCTACAGCTAGTTCAAAATCTCATAAACCTTCACATGCGCAAGAGCCGGACCTTATCATACTGTCACGTATTTAAACTCCGCACACTATTACTTTTATTTAACAATTTATTGTCTAAATAACACTTCTATAATCGATTGGTTAGCAATTCATCACAATATAGACACTTTATCACTTCTTTGCTCTTTTTTCTCTTTCTATTACCTCGAACTCTCTCAGTTGTATTAATTCAACTCGATCTCGCGACAACTATTTATAGAGATTTCACGTTTTCTATAATTTCCTATATATATGCCACCTAAAAGCCGGACCTTTTTTGTCGCTATGTATATTGAGTTGCCTAAATACATGTGACAATACAGTACATTATGAAAACATTGAATATGTAATGTTCTAAATTACCTCTGCCTTGGTATTTGCTTGAATCGTTATAAAAGTAACATGTTTGGTTCGGATGGCGTTTCAATCCAAAATGCAGGAGAGTTTTTGTCGTAAGTGTTTTGAGAGCATTGAGATATTTTTTGATGACGCTTTAGTTTGTGATGATGGTAAACAGTGAAAATGCGCAATTTTCCGTTGAAAGTCCCGTTCTGAAAAGGAAATTAAATGAAAGTGACAAAACGTAATGGAAAAATAAAATGTAATGTAGACTGTTTACTCGGGGGTCGGATGTAAGTTTATGATTTATTTAAAACATAAATTGTAGGATGTTCAGTGACATTTTGCCTAATAGAATTTCCTAAAAATGTTTAAGAGGATTTGCCAAGAGACTACAATTTAAATCCCGGAACACCTGAACGAAAATGAGATTCAGAGCATCTTTTGGAGAGATAAAAACTTTTCGGGCAAAACAGGAAATTCAACAGGTGGTTCGGATGAGTGCGAGCTACCTGGCTGATGCTTATTATTTTTACCGAATTATAATAAAAAATTATTTTTAAGTTCAAAAACATATCAGGTAGGTATGCCAGTTTTCAATGTTTCGTGACCAAATATAGGAAACGAATCACCATCTACTGATATTTACTTCTAACTTCGTAAATGCTCCTTATACAGTTTAGATAGTTGTAAAATAAAAATTTGAGAAGGACTATAGAGAAAATACTAAAATTATAATTCAAGTTTGGTCCTTTAAATAGCAAATTGAATGGTTGATTTTAAAAGTGAAGATTGGGTCATCCCAATTTTATTAATGTCACATTTATTCCGTATAAACAGTTACGATACCTTCGGTTTCTTCATTTCTTTTGCTCATAGTACAATAGAAATTCTCATTTGATATTTTTATGGGTTCCATCAATTTGACATTGTCAGTTGTCTTTTTCTTTTTTTGCTATGACATAATGTTTTTGTTCGGATTGCTATCACACGGTTCCAAAATCACAAAACAGTGTTCGCCAGTTTTATTTATTTTAAGGAATAATCACAAATCAGTTGAACCAACTCTACAGAAATTGGGCGTAAACTTTTGTAGACTAGTTGAAAATTTTGTTTTCCTTATTTTTATGATGTCAAATCTGGAAAAGCGATTCGATCGTTTAGCAAAACAAGTCGATAACATCGAACAATACAGCAGGAGAACAAATGTAAATATTTATGGTTTGAAAGAGAAACAACCAGAAGATGTTGAACAAGAACTGATCGACTTGTTTAATGATAAACTAGGCACATCACTTTCGTCTAAACATATTGAAAAGTGCCATCGTGTTGGATTTTTTAAAATGAGAAACAAAAAAAAACCACGGCCGGTTAGAATGAAATTTTTGAGTTCCCGCCAACCCATAATGATTTTCAAATACAAAAACAAACTGAAAGATTTTGGTTTATTGGTAAGAGAGGATTTGACGCGAACTAGACTCGAAGTAATGCAAGAAGCAATTAGATGTCTCGGCACTCCGAACGTCTGGACCAAAAGCGGAGTCATCTACGTTCAAGTTAAAAGAAAAAAGTTTCCCATTAAGACCATGCAAGAACTTCGAGCTCTTCTTAAACATTTAAAGCAATAAAGAAACTAAAAGAGCTCCTATCGAAACTGCTTTTTCTTTTCCTTAAATACTAAAATGAAAAATGTCGGTTAAGTATTTTATATAGTCGCATTCGAACGATTTCAAATGCGGTTTATTTACTGCGATGAATAATTCATAGGTTATATAAGATTTAACATACGAAGAAATTTCCGTGATGCAGTTCTTGATAATACAGGGTGTTCTATGAATCTCGAGAGGGCTCATAAGTTTAAAACAAAGAGCTCACTCCTTGAGTTTTTAGACGAAACCTGTAGCATTAAATTTTTACATTTAAATAATAAAAGTGTTATCAATTAAAAAAAGGCAATGGGTCATTTTCAAGTCTAATTACATTTGTAACAAACTTTCTTTACGGAGACTTTAATTTATGAGATATCGAACGTCCCGCTATTTTTAATACACCCTGTATTGTACTACTTTCGAGTCGGGATTATTATAAGTCTCTATTATATGTAGTTGTAGCTATGCGCTCTGGATGCAACCGTTTATAACGAGCACATGCCTATAACGAACATGTACGTTCCCCGGACAATTTTCGTTAGGTATAAAACAGAATAAATAGTCCCTTCTGGAACAACTCTTGAAGATACCTTGTGTGTTTGGTGATGAAACGTTGACAGTTTAAACGGAGCTTTTAATCTTTAACTCCAAAAATGAACAACTCTAGCCGATAATAAGTTTAGTTTTTCGTAGACAAAAGAAATCAATCAAAAAGGCGTTTTTTGTTTCATCATCATAAGGTCGTCAGTCGTAAGACTGGTTGGACACCAACCTCCACTCTTTTCTATACTGAGCTAATCATCGCATTTCCCTAAAACTAGAACAACCCACATCCCTGACTATTTGCAAACAGTAATGTAATCTAAGTCTACCTCTACCCCTCCTAACTCTCGTTTCTGCCTCTAATATGTCTCTGACTAGACCTTCATGACCGAGAAGGTGTCCTACTAACCTATCTCGCCAATTTTTTATTGACTTCCATAGAGTTCTCCGTTCTCCTATTCTTTCTAATACCTCTTCATTTCTAACCTTCTATATCCACGGTATCTTCATCATTCGCCTATAACACCACATTTCGAACCTTCTTACCTTTTCTTTTCCGCCGCGCCCACTGTCTATGTTTTGCACTCGTACAGCGCCGCGCTCCAAACATACACCTTTAACAATGTTTTTTGAATTCCTAAATTAACCGTTCGTGAGCATAGATGACTTCTCTTTATCCTATGCTTTTTCCTTACTTTTTCTTCCCTTGCATACCAGAATTTTTGTTTTACTTTTATTATTTAGTTTCATACAATACTCTTGTAAATATACATAAACGACATAAAATACATACTTAAGTATTTATATGGATACTTCTACATACATATATGTATAATTTGCAAATAAAGTTAAACAATCAATTAGTTTGTTTATGACTCAAAAATACCCTCAGATATTATTTCCGAAATTTGCAGACAAAACCACTAGACAGATAAGAGATTTGTTTAAATATATTATTGAAAATAAAATGATTATTCAGGCATACCTTTGCTAGGTATTATCTGAGATTTTGAGGATAATTGAAATTATATTCTTAAAGAAAATGAATTAGAAGTTTACGTTCGCAGTTTTGTATCTCACCTAGATCGAGTCGGAGGGCAATTTTGAAAGTTCAAGCGCTATAATTAAGTCGAATCAGATACTTACTTAATTACAATGGAAGAGAGAGGATCCATGGAATTAATCTGATCTATTACAGTAGAATTCGGAATTTGCAAATCTTAAATTAACAGAACTTCTACTTGGAAGAAATGTAAATTGTTTTTCAGTACGAGTAAATTGGCGATATATCGGGTTGTTCGGAAAGTNCTATCAATAACTATAAGGAATTAGAATTGATACATAATAATACTCACTCTTAAATGAATATTAATTGTTGTTAAATAAACATTTACTGTAATACACTTACTGTAATATAACTGCATAAAAAATTAATTTAGCACTTTCGTATAGTGAGTATACATTACACTATAATATATGAGATGACCGTCACTAACAGCTGACTGTAATACCGATATGCGCATGCGCTTCTTCCTATTCTCATAGTTTATCGCGTCGCGAGACAAAACGTTGCAAAACGTGTCATTTCATGAGCTTGAGATTTTACTCTCATCAAGCCCAAAGAACTATCACTTCAAAAAAAATTTAATTTGAAACAATATTGTTGTGAATATACCTTTGACAAATATTATCTGTTTTATTAATGAATTTGCAGTTATATGTTAACAAAATGTCTATAGTCGTTCTAAATCTAAAAGGGAGATGTATAATTTTATGATTTATTTCCAAAAGACCTGCAAAATCATTTGGATTGGCCACCATGTGCTAAACAATAGCACCAAGGAAAATCTGAAATCTCAAATTATAATGTATATTTTATAAAGTTAAAATTGAAGAATCTGTTTTTAGTGTCAAAATAATTAGTTTTCTTTAAGCTTATTTTATCTGTACCTCTCAGCAATTGTTTATTGCCCTCCTCAGACTGCAACATGCCTCCCTGCCCCTTGATTACGCCACTGAAGCAAAAGGGAAGATTCTGCTTTTGTAATAAATCATACGATTATTTCTCGGCAAAGATATATAATTTGTCATTTGTGATTAAGTTTAGGCGAATAGTATATCATCTAAAGCAGTAGATGGGTTTATTAACATTAGTTGCATTACGTCTTCATCTCTCGAGGAATTGCATTCATCAAATAGTTCTAAAATAAATGAGTTTGCAAAAGTACCTACCTATGCTCTCTCTTGAACTAGCGTATCCGGACGTCGCGTATATTATTTATAGGGCAATAAACGTCTGTTGCCAGTGCATAAGGCTTCAGTTAGTTATAGTCTATTTAGCAATAAATAAATTTAATGCAGGAAGTCACCACCACGCGTGAAACTGCCAGGTTTTGCACACTACTAACACAATAACACAAAAACCATTAGGTAACAACACAATTCGATCGTCTCGTTACATGTAATACGTCTGTGTAAATATGTGTGTATATTAAATAATTTAGAAACGATTATTTGAAGCTCTATTGCCTTTCGTTGACTGAGAATTCGGTAATCTGATTGTAAGATGTAGTAAGATCTTCGAATAAAATTAAATTACTAACAATAAAACCGATATTTTCTCTACAAACGTGAAAAGCACTTTTAAGAGAAACTTTACGTAGTTATCGTTTTCTTCACTTTAATGCTCAAAGATCTTTGAGTGGAAATGATAATTTTAAGGAGTCTACCTAAAAGTTATGAAGAATTTCCGAAATGCGGCACATATTTTGGTATGCTTAATGCAGAAAAATGAATGGAAAAATTTTAATTTTATTAGGAAATTCAAAATACGGTACCTGTATAATCTCTATGTAATACTTAATACACTTTCTTTGCATATAAAAAAACAATAAAATTCTATCGCAATTTTTTTTTCTGTTAAAATGCGGCATATTGTTTTGTTAAAGAGAACAGCTTTTTCGTTATAGAGAATTCCCGTTTATAAAAGATAATTCATTTTGCATTTTCATTCCTGTAAATGTTTCCTTAATATTAATAAAAAGGAGTAGTTTTGAGGTACATCGGTAAAGTAAAATTTGAGAATTAATAATTATTGTAGTTGCTACCATTTGTTTTCTGATCTAAGCACCTCATACCATATTTCGAAACTGTATTTAGTTATAGAGTGAGAAAATGAAAAAGGAAAGTTTACTTAAATATTAAAGCGATATTTACAATTTATGCCACAATCCCGTTGCTTCGTAAGCGAAAATAATAAAAATTACAATTTGGATCCGAATTTGTAAAAATAAAATNTGGACTCGAATTTGTAAAAATAAAATCCCAGCAGAAATAAATTTACTAGGTATTTTAGTTGATATTACAAATTAAAGAAGAGGATATGCTCGCGAACGGTTAATTTAGAAATTCGAAAAAGGCTGTTAAGGGTGTATGTTCGGAGCGCGGCGTTGTAAGGGTGCGAAACATGGACAGTGGGCGTGGTTAGGTTAGAAGCGTTCGAAATGTGGTGTCATAGGTGAATGATGAGGATAACGTGGATAGAAAAGGTTAAAAATGACGAGGTATTAGAAAGAATAGGAGAACAGAGCACCCGATGCAAGTTATTAAAAAATAGGCGAGATAGCTTGGTAGGACACCTTCACAGACATGAAGGTCTAGTCAGAGACATATTAGTGGAAGAAACAGGAGTTAGGAGGGGCAGAGAAGGTAGACCTAGATTATATTACTGTTCGCAAATAGTTAAGGATGTGGGTTGTTCTCGTTTTAGGGAAATGCGAAGTTTAGGTCAGGATAGGGACGAGTGGAGGTACGTGTCCAACCAGTTTTAGGACTGACAACCTTATGATGATGATTTCAAATTTAATTATAATAATTAAGAAACTTGAAATAATAAAAAAAAAACATGTCAAAATTGAGATTATTACAAGTTAGCTAATAAATTCTACTATTTCTACAGCAAATTCAGTCATTTACAATCAAAAATTGTAATTTTTGCGTTGTCATAAAAAATTAGTTTTCTCCGTGTATGATTTGTCATCCTTTTTGAATAAAATATTAGGTTAAAATACAAGAAGAGTACATCGCGTATACGTATACGAATAAACAAATTGGTCAAATAATCGCAAACTATTAAGTATTCAGAATGATTTTATTTGCATTCCTATATATCGGTTCTATTTTGAGGACATTTTTTTGGAAAAGGAAACATTTGCGGATCTAATACGATTATAACAACTTTTTTTTCGTATTCGGATTTTTAGTTAAATAAGAATTGAACAGCAAGAACGTCACATTTTCTATTGTTGAAAATTTTTGAATATTACTACCTACTTGATTTTGCCTGAAATATTCGCGAAGACTTTGGGCTTGATTTACAGGCCATTAGAAGATTTTAAACTGCGATCTGTATCGCATAAGGGAGATCGTTTGGAACTCTAATATCCTACGGCCTTTCTTTAAATGGTTCGAACGGATATCATATAATGCGTCAGGATAAAAACACGTAGTTTTCCGGAACCGAAAGGATCAACAACAAAATGATATGTTTTCATGTTATAGACAGTTCTGAAAAACTTTTGAATGGATAAGTATATATCCAAATTCCTATTTTAGTTTTTTATTTTGAAACATGCCTAAGTTCAAGTGTTTACTATTTTGTAAATATATCACTCTAAAAATTACAATAGGTAGTATGCACTTTTAAAGGGAAAGAAGAGGAAATTTCATAGTTAATTTCTTTTTCTTTGTACACAATTGAATGTGGATTATATAGATAATATTTAAATGGTAAATTTAGAAAAAAATATCAAGTTTATGTTATTATTAGGGAGCATGCAAAAGGTTAGAAGCCTTCGAAATGTAGTGTTATAGGCGAATGATAAGGAAAACGTGGGTAGAAAAGGTTAGAAATGAAGAGGTATTAGAAAGAATAGGAGAACAGAGGACTCTATGGAAGTCAATAAAAAATAGGCGAGATAGGTTGGTAGGACACCTTCTNTTCTTTCTCCTAGTAATTACACGTTTCTCTTTTACATCGTCCTCCAACCTACAATATTATAGTCCTCAATTTATAACTGAGATGTCTAACAATTCTCGGTCAACTTTGTTTTATATTCACCTACCCGTAACTGTTTTAGTTAATTCATTCTGTTTGTCGCATCTACTACCTACAGCTAGTTCAAAATCTCATAAACCTTCACATGCGCAAGAGCCGGACCTTATCATACTGTCACGTATTTAAACTCCGCACACTATTACTTTTATTTAACAATTTATTGTCTAAATAACACTTCTATAATCGATTGGTTAGCAATTCATCACAATATAGACACTTTATCACTTCTTTGCTCTTTTTTCTCTTTCTATTACCTCGAACTCTCTCAGTTGTATTAATTCAACTCGATCTCGCGACAACTATTTATAGAGATTTCACGTTTTCTATAATTTCCTATATATATGCCACCTAAAAGCCGGACCTTTTTTGTCGCTATGTATATTGAGTTGCCTAAATACATGTGACAATACAGTACATTATGAAAACATTGAATATGTAATGTTCTAAATTACCTCTGCCTTGGTATTTGCTTGAATCGTTATAAAAGTAACATGTTTGGTTCGGATGGCGTTTCAATCCAAAATGCAGGAGAGTTTTTGTCGTAAGTGTTTTGAGAGCATTGAGATATTTTTTGATGACGCTTTAGTTTGTGATGATGGTAAACAGTGAAAATGCGCAATTTTCCGTTGAAAGTCCCGTTCTGAAAAGGAAATTAAATGAAAGTGACAAAACGTAATGGAAAAATAAAATGTAATGTAGACTGTTTACTCGGGGGTCGGATGTAAGTTTATGATTTATTTAAAACATAAATTGTAGGATGTTCAGTGACATTTTGCCTAATAGAATTTCCTAAAAATGTTTAAGAGGATTTGCCAAGAGACTACAATTTAAATCCCGGAACACCTGAACGAAAATGAGATTCAGAGCATCTTTTGGAGAGATAAAAACTTTTCGGGCAAAACAGGAAATTCAACAGGTGGTTCGGATGAGTGCGAGCTACCTGGCTGATGCTTATTATTTTTACCGAATTATAATAAAAAATTATTTTTAAGTTCAAAAACATATCAGGTAGGTATGCCAGTTTTCAATGTTTCGTGACCAAATATAGGAAACGAATCACCATCTACTGATATTTACTTCTAACTTCGTAAATGCTCCTTATACAGTTTAGATAGTTGTAAAATAAAAATTTGAGAAGGACTATAGAGAAAATACTAAAATTATAATTCAAGTTTGGTCCTTTAAATAGCAAATTGAATGGTTGATTTTAAAAGTGAAGATTGGGTCATCCCAATTTTATTAATGTCACATTTATTCCGTATAAACAGTTACGATACCTTCGGTTTCTTCATTTCTTTTGCTCATAGTACAATAGAAATTCTCATTTGATATTTTTATGGGTTCCATCAATTTGACATTGTCAGTTGTCTTTTTCTTTTTTTGCTATGACATAATGTTTTTGTTCGGATTGCTATCACACGGTTCCAAAATCACAAAACAGTGTTCGCCAGTTTTATTTATTTTAAGGAATAATCACAAATCAGTTGAACCAACTCTACAGAAATTGGGCGTAAACTTTTGTAGACTAGTTGAAAATTTTGTTTTCCTTATTTTTATGATGTCAAATCTGGAAAAGCGATTCGATCGTTTAGCAAAACAAGTCGATAACATCGAACAATACAGCAGGAGAACAAATGTAAATATTTATGGTTTGAAAGAGAAACAACCAGAAGATGTTGAACAAGAACTGATCGACTTGTTTAATGATAAACTAGGCACATCACTTTCGTCTAAACATATTGAAAAGTGCCATCGTGTTGGATTTTTTAAAATGAGAAACAAAAAAAAACCACGGCCGGTTAGAATGAAATTTTTGAGTTCCCGCCAACCCATAATGATTTTCAAATACAAAAACAAACTGAAAGATTTTGGTTTATTGGTAAGAGAGGATTTGACGCGAACTAGACTCGAAGTAATGCAAGAAGCAATTAGATGTCTCGGCACTCCGAACGTCTGGACCAAAAGCGGAGTCATCTACGTTCAAGTTAAAAGAAAAAAGTTTCCCATTAAGACCATGCAAGAACTTCGAGCTCTTCTTAAACATTTAAAGCAATAAAGAAACTAAAAGAGCTCCTATCGAAACTGCTTTTTCTTTTCCTTAAATACTAAAATGAAAAATGTCGGTTAAGTATTTTATATAGTCGCATTCGAACGATTTCAAATGCGGTTTATTTACTGCGATGAATAATTCATAGGTTATATAAGATTTAACATACGAAGAAATTTCCGTGATGCAGTTCTTGATAATACAGGGTGTTCTATGAATCTCGAGAGGGCTCATAAGTTTAAAACAAAGAGCTCACTCCTTGAGTTTTTAGACGAAACCTGTAGCATTAAATTTTTACATTTAAATAATAAAAGTGTTATCAATTAAAAAAAGGCAATGGGTCATTTTCAAGTCTAATTACATTTGTAACAAACTTTCTTTACGGAGACTTTAATTTATGAGATATCGAACGTCCCGCTATTTTTAATACACCCTGTATTGTACTACTTTCGAGTCGGGATTATTATAAGTCTCTATTATATGTAGTTGTAGCTATGCGCTCTGGATGCAACCGTTTATAACGAGCACATGCCTATAACGAACATGTACGTTCCCCGGACAATTTTCGTTAGGTATAAAACAGAATAAATAGTCCCTTCTGGAACAACTCTTGAAGATACCTTGTGTGTTTGGTGATGAAACGTTGACAGTTTAAACGGAGCTTTTAATCTTTAACTCCAAAAATGAACAACTCTAGCCGATAATAAGTTTAGTTTTTCGTAGACAAAAGAAATCAATCAAAAAGGCGTTTTTTGTTTCATCATCATAAGGTCGTCAGTCGTAAGACTGGTTGGACACCAACCTCCACTCTTTTCTATACTGAGCTAATCATCGCATTTCCCTAAAACTAGAACAACCCACATCCCTGACTATTTGCAAACAGTAATGTAATCTAAGTCTACCTCTACCCCTCCTAACTCTCGTTTCTGCCTCTAATATGTCTCTGACTAGACCTTCATGACCGAGAAGGTGTCCTACTAACCTATCTCGCCAATTTTTTATTGACTTCCATAGAGTTCTCCGTTCTCCTATTCTTTCTAATACCTCTTCATTTCTAACCTTCTATATCCACGGTATCTTCATCATTCGCCTATAACACCACATTTCGAACCTTCTTACCTTTTCTTTTCCGCCGCGCCCACTGTCTATGTTTTGCACTCGTACAGCGCCGCGCTCCAAACATACACCTTTAACAATGTTTTTTGAATTCCTAAATTAACCGTTCGTGAGCATAGATGTGACTTCTTTTTATTAAAGGCGCATCGTTTTTTGTTTAAATAATCGAAAATCGATGGTAATTTCACTTTATCTTCGAGGATATTTGATAGTAATACATTATTATATTTATAGACATAGGTGCATGTGAATGATCGAAAGGTATACGTATAAATTAATTTTCGTGAAATAGTCCTACCTTTGCCCGGTGAAATTCGAAGGACGGCTTACTGTCAGATTTACAAACGAAGGGAATGCTTTGGCATTAAAACTGACGAGATTGATGAGCGTCCCCAAGAGTACCTTCGTTTGCAGCTAATTGATGTAAAACATAAATATTGTAAAATCTACGGTCGGTATAACGTCAAATTGGTCGAATACTGATTGAAGTGTAAATAATAAAATAGTACAGACAACAATGCGTTTGCTATTGTTTTTTGTTGGCTTAAAAATAGCACCAATGTTTCAATTTCATTTACAACCCGTACTATATTTCTCATAGCCAGACTGCAAAATAAAACTTCTAGGAGGTAAATTATTGTTTTAAGTAGGTACAATTTTTGTTATTTATTTATGTTTTATATTATAAGTGAATCATTGCAGAACGGAAGTTTTTGTGTGTTAGTAGATCCGTTATTGAAAAGATGCAACAGTTTGTCCAACATATACCTTACTATAGAATACCCATATTGGAATGTATGCCAATTGGAAAGAAAAGCTTTTGTTAATTTTCTTAACTTTCATGTATGTGTATGTTTGTATGTTTTTACTAAGATAATTATGGACTCATTTCAAGTAACACTTTAGATATATTCAGATTAAGGTCGTTTTTTTACACAATATGTACGTACACCATGAAAAAAGCTAAATGGTTTTCTTGTTGTAAAGATGTAAACATTAAAAAAAAAAAGAATCTGTCTCTTAGGATTTTAAAGGAAATTCATTAGAAATTGGAATTCCTCTTTCCGGAGTCTTTAATGAATTTTTGTCCGTTTTTCGTGTTTACTTATATTTATTCATTATTTCGGGATTTTGCGATTGACCCTTTTTGTTAGAGCCTTTGTTTGCTCGAGAAACACGCAATATTGAAATTTGCTCATTGCATTTTAATTATTTTTACGTTTAGGTTGATTTTCGAATTTACAAAAACTTAAAAAAGAAGAATGCGTAAACTAGTAATTTTTCGACAAAATAAGGCGTTTAAATTGTGTATTTGTAAGTAAGCCGAAGTATATTATAAAGAACTTCAAATTTCAACTTATTTTGATGTTTCATGAGAATATTTGCGATATCTCTGGAACCAGGGATAAATATTAAGAGCAGTTAAAATGCAAATAAAATCTTATTATCCTTTAAATTCACATTATCATTCATTTTTTTTTTCAATATTACGGCTTTAATATAGTTAATCTTAGATATAGTACGAACGATCAAAATTGGTAAAGTCCGTAATAAAGTATCTGTGAGAGTAAGAGTATCTTTTGACTCGTTTTCTGAGACTGTAGTCATTTGCTGCGTTTTGAACACGCCCTTGTTACGTTAGGATATGCTTCATGAATAGTACAGATAGAGCGAAAAGAGATAATAGAACAATTGTAAGCGCTGCAGCGGTTAGTGTTAGCTTAGGTACGTAAAAGATCAGGGTCGGCTTTATAATTGCCCGGTTGGAATTATATCTTTAAATAAGCGTTTTTGCTTTCCTAAATTCCTAAGAATGTTAAAATTCTTTTAAAGTCCGATGCTGGCAACATGCTCAAATTCTACTTGTCTGCATCTCTTTCTGTTACACATTAATTGGTGTAATGTTATTCCGTTTCCTTTATTAGTGTCCGCTGCAATTCCTACCTGACATCTCTTTTCTATGTTTACGATATTCCCCACAACATCTGTCGTGAGTAAAAGTAAACGTTCTGTCAGCAACCGCTCTAGTCTACATATACAGAACATACGACAAATGGCGATGGAAACGCCACCTGTAGTACAGTGCTACATTTTAGGATTACGCATGCTTCCACAAGGTCCATTTAAATATATGGATATCTACTTGCTGAAACGAATTCCGGCGTAGCTCACCTCAACGTGGTAGGCACGTTACCATAATCGAATAAAACAATTCGAAGTGGTCTGTATTCTGTCGAAACTGCCAGACGTGGATCGCGATTTCGATCTTTTTTGATCTCATCAGCGCGTCGCAGGCAGCTCCGACAGAACACAGACTAACCTACAGATGGCGTTTACAGCGCCATTTATCGTATTTTCTAAAACGTGCTGTTAGGGCAGCAGATAAAGGTTCGAATTGTTTTATTCGATTATGGTAACGTGCCTACCACGTTGAGGTGAGCTACGCCGGGATTCGTTTCAGCAAGTAGATATCCCTATATTTAAAGGAACGTTGTTGAAGCATGTGTAACCTAAAATGTAGCACTGTACTACAGAGGGCGTTTACAGCACCATTTGTCGTATTTTCTAAAACGCGCTGTTAAGGCAGCAGGTAAAGGTTGGTCTGCGTTCTGTCGGAGCAGCCTGCGACGGGCTGATGAGATCCAAATAGATCGAAATCGCGATCCGCGTCTGGCAGTTTCGACAGAATACAGACCACTTCAAACTGTTTTATTCTACATATATAGTTAGTAAGTTGAAAAGTAAAATAAATGTGACGGTTTTATTGAGGATTATGCCAATTTTGAACGTCCCAACTATAGTAGCATTTATGCAGGTAATGCATTATCGATTTCTCTTTGGTAAATGTCTACCTATTGCTAGTTCCGAAGAGAGCAAAGCGAATCAAACATTGCCCATTGAACCACAAATAATTGATACGACAGCGATTCGTGTCTAGTTAAGAGGAAAAATAAAGTTACGACAATTTCTTTGAAAACTTCGCAAAGTGTAGTAGGTACGCGTTCAGACATGCCTGAATTCATCTACTAACCGGGGTGTAATTTAAGGTCGATATTCTCGAAATATTTATCATCTATTATGTATATTTTCTCATTTCTATCACCTAGCGTAGTATATTTCTGAAATTAATTCTCTGGATCAAGCTTTTACGTACGTCTGAACTAAAAGATAGCTAATTGGACCAACAACTAATTAACTCTCATTACAATGTTTTGTAGGTAATTGTCGTTTAAGTGAATCAGTAGTTTACAACATTTAGTTTTTCTCTGTAAAAAAAAAATATGAAAGCGTTATGTCGTCTCAAAGCCTCGTTTTATAACCCTGTAGCTTAAAAATTCGTCATAGTTTTATAGTATAAAATATATTTATTTTATAATGGTCAATGTAGTGAAAATTAATGTACTAAAAACATAAATTCTTTGTACATTTAAATAACTTTTCAAAAATTAACAGTCGAAATTATGAATAAAGAAAGAAAAAGCAGGTGCAACTTAGTACACGTGAAAGAAGTGAAACTTCTTTGGCAATCAGCATACCTTTATAACGAATAAGTAATGATTGGCGACAAAAAGAGTACGAGAATTTTCAGGACTTATGTTTTCCAACATATTTTATCTTTATTTCACCTTTGGAGTATTACTTTATTACGTTTTTATGTAATTCAATAACAAAAAATAGTCAAATTTTTTTCGCTTCAGTTTATTTTTCCAAGTGCTTAAGAAATCGTAAACTATCAATAACTACAAGGAATTAGAATTAATACATAATAATACTC
>NW_020439271.1:446986-454411 GCF_000699045.2 Agrilus planipennis
GTTCTAGAACAATTTTGAAATAAACTTTTTTTTATGCCCTTTTTAATATAGAATAACCCCTCAAATTCTTAAATCGATCAGAAAGGTACGCCATATTGAAAAACAAGAAAAACCGATTTTTTTTATATAAAAATCGATTTATTTTACTTTTTATACTTTTGAAACAAAAGAAAAGCGGGTTAAATGATTAATTTTATAAGTGCAAATAACATCAAATATTGAAAACAATAGTGTAATTGTTTTTTTAAGTCAAAATATTAAAAAAAGGAATTATAAACTATATTTAGATAAACCAAAAGATGACTCATTAATGTTAGTGATAGTCAACTATTTTGAATTTGAATTTGATAGTCTGGACATAGATCGAAAACTGAAGTAACGAGATAATACATCTTTTTCAAATGATTGTATCACTTGTTCACAATATTTTGAAACTAACTGCTCATTTTCTAATTGTAAAGTCGCTGATATCAATTTGTTTGAATTGCCGGTACGGAGTTTAAATAAATAGATAGAGGTCTAAAATTTTGAAAATTAACGATCTCATTAGTATCACTATCCCCTGAAAAAATTACCCAGATATTCCTCTGGGGCCGATTCGCTATGCTTATCGTCCTAGGGCCTTTAACTAAGTATGCGAAACTTTTTTTCGTATGAGAACACAAAGACTTTTGTTTTATTTATCCATATGCTTTTCCGTGTTTAAGTAGGAAAGAAAAATTCAATACGTAAAAAATTTTTTTTTATTAACTATAGCGGCGCTGTATGGGTGCGGGCGGCGGAAATGAAACGGTTAGAAGCGTTCAAAATGTGATGTGATGAAGATACTGATAAAAACATGGTTTACCTTAATGTTAGTGACAAAAGTAAAGAAATAATATGTATTCTACCGTTGCTACATATGAATAAGTGAACAATTTCTCATTGGTAAAATATATTTCTTATTCAATTTTGTATTTTTAATGGGGTAGCAATAATTTTTCCCCGCGGGGGCCACAGACGGCAGATATATACCCCTTCCTTGCTCTAGGGGGCAACATCAGGGGCCACAAGGGGTAGTGGGCTACCCTACCCCCGTCAACATTCTAGTTGGAAAGAAACAGGAGAACAGAGGACTCTATTATGGAAGTCAATAAAAAATAGGAGAGATAGGTTGATAGGACACCTTTTGAGGCATGAAGGGCTAGGCAGAGACATACTTGAAGCAGAAACAGGAGTTAAGAGGAGTAGAGATAGACCTAGATTAAATTACAGTTAGCAGATAGTCAAGGATGTGCGATGTTCTAGTTTCAGGGAAATGCAAAGATTAGGTAAGGATAGGAAAGAGTGGAGGTGCGTGTCCAACCAGTCTCAGGACTGATGATGATAGTGTAAGGATTTTTATTTAAAATGAGTAAACTCCATGTAAAGTTTAGCTATCACATGCAAGTCCGATCTCCGATTAAATATCTGTTATAGGTGTCGGTTATAGTTATTTGTAGAATTAGAATTAATGTTCATTCGTTCATTCAATTTTCTAAATGGAGAGGAGCACTCTCCCGGGTATCCCGAATCCGAACTATTTAATGGAGAAAGTAAACAGTAGCCCGAGGTGGTCCAAAGTGGCTATCTACTGGAGTCCACTTTAACTTACACTTACTTCAGGCGACCGTAAAGAAGGATTAGGAGGGACTTATCAGTTAACTTTACGAACCCATAAAATAAACCGCTGGAAACTTTAACAGTGTTTTCGATTTGTTGTAGGTGAACATAAAACCCATATCTTCAATGTACCTACGTACCTACTACATGTTATTATGTTGAAAATACGATACAGCTTCAATTAAGTAACAGCATTAGTACTTTCATGTTGCTCTTGCACCTGGTTAGTCTTAGCTCTTACAATAAATATTTTAAGAAATTGCTTAATTTTAAAAGACTTTCTTACATCATTTATAAAAATGTTCTGATATAGGTTTTTTGTGTGTTTGTCCGTCATGACAAAAAAACACAAAAAATTGTAGAATAGCAGCACATGTTGTGTGAAATACTATAAAGACAGTCGATTTAAATTTTTGAGGAAGAGCATTTTGTAAAATTTTACGAGACTTCATTAAGCGATTTAGAAGATATTAGCGAATAAAAACGGAAGTAATAAGCGTTTTTCCTTGTAGCTGCAATAGGTGCAATCAAGAATGCTGATGATACAATATTATGAAATGAGGTAACGATTAAAATTTTTATCAAAAGAATCAGGAGTTCCTTATTACAGAGCCGGGCAAACTCGCAGGAGTCGCTACATGAGGTTAGTTTGAGTCACTACATACTCTTCAATGAGTACGAGAGAGTAAGCAGTAATGAATAATTTTGTTTTGTCTTTTTCTTCTCCCTTCCACTCCCATATCAAGCCCCTTCATCCCGTAGACGAGCGAAGCCACTCTCGCAACTTAAAAAATACCTACGAAAATTTTCGTTACTACGTTCGCAAAACTATTGGGTTTGGCTATGGAAGAGGGGACTCATCTACGAAATGGAAGGGATAAGAAAAGGAAAGAATCATCTCACTCGCACTCGTAGGATCATTAGGTCTATTCTTGAAATCGCTCCAACGGAATTTTTAATGAAAAACCGCTGAACATTTACAAAAAATTGGAGAGTGTTTAAATGTCTACATTTGATATTCATTCCGCCCGGTAAATTCTAATCTTAAAAGTTTGATGTTTACAGTCTTATTTGAGTTAAGGTTTAGGTTAGGTTACGGTATGAGAGCTTATTACAATGTTTGGAAGTTAATATCTCTCAGTTAGTATAACCTAGCTCCGCAATAAAAACCTACTGCCGAGTTGATTGTTATTCCTTTTCTATGTACATAGGCACTTTACTAATTCGCTATAAAAGGTGAAAAAAGTCCAAAAAACAAGTGAACAAACATATATTGAGCATGTGTTATGTAGTTCTCGGTTAGGACATTTATTAGAAATACGAGATTAGAGCAATAGCGACAACGAATGGTTAACAGCGAACGAACACCAAACCCATAAATTTTCCGTAACGGTTTACGGTCTCGACAAGTACGTTTGTGGTTGTACTCAATAAGCACGACCGCAGGGCGAGGACGACGCTGATGGTGACGATGACGCCCCGTGACAACGACGACGCGACGGTCTACATCTAAGAAATTACAACGGTAAGCTAGTATATGTATGCTCCGCTAAAGGCAAGTGTTTTTAATCACGACTGATTATATTTCCACATATTTTGAATTTTCATTGTAGACGATGCTGCTGAAAGTACGGGAAATATTAGTAAATGATGTGATGAACCATAAAGGTAAAACAGCATTTAACGAAAACCATATAGAAAACCCAGAAAGTATGCTTTTAGATAACAGTAATAGATAATGCTAATTTTTAGGCCTAGCGCACACTATTTTTCTTGCGACGCGATTGTCGCGGATGTATAAGGCATAGCGCGCACTCCGATATTTTACTCGCCGCCGATTGAAAAGTCGAAGTTGCAGGATGTAGAAACGTTGCACCCACTACGACCAAATAATCGCAGCTTTTAGTCAATTGTAACATGAGCGTCATAGAACGAAAGTGTATTGAAGCAATGTAATTGTGAATAAAAGCTATTAACACTAAAAAGAAGCAGAAGACACAATATTGGTTCAATCCTAAAATAATTCAGAAATAAGTAAAAGAAAGAATCGCAGTGTGTGCTAGGCCTTAGACATCTATCTAAGTTATTAGGTAAAATCATTTAGAGTATTTTTAGTACCACAGGTTTACACTGCGTTTTCACTGCGGCGATTAGTTATTTTTGAGCGAATATCCGATACAAACCAAATTTCCTTTTTTGCATACACATTTATTTGCCACAAGGCAATTAATTTCTTATTCTTTGATAAGCAAAAAAACACCGTGTATATGGGAATGGATAAATGGAAAAAAGGAGCGCGTAGTTTGTGAATGCGGTGAACAGTTTTCAAATACAATCATAAATCATGTTAGAAACAGTACGACAAACACAATGAAAAAACTTAATTACGGAAGATATGACTAATAACACCGCTGAGACCAAATGAATTTAAAAAGTGCAAACTGGGTTGCGCTCGCTACCGAATCCTTACTGTTTTAATGTACAGCCACTAAATGAGAGGAAATGAACCCTTTTTCAGATAAAACTTAATGGACTACGTAATGTTGATGAGAATTTGCATTTAGAAAAAAATCGAGATAAGTTTGTGAGTAAAATTTATTCTAATTACTGTTTGTTCCTGACGGTTCTTTAGTCAGTATTTCTTTCAAGATATGGAAACATTCCTCTAATATGACTCTGGCTAGACCTTCATGTCTAAGAATATTTCCTACCAACCTATCTCGTTTATTTCTTATAGACTTCCATTTTTCCTATTCTTTCTAATACCTCTTCATTTCTAACCTTCTTTACCCACGGTATTCTCACCATTAGCCTGTAATACCACATTTCGAACGCTTTTAACCTTTCTTTTTCCGCTGCGCCCATTGTCGAATGTTTCGCATCCTTACAGCCCCGCGCTCCAAACATACACATTTAACAGTCTTTTCCGAATTTCTAAATTAATCGTTTGCGAGCATAGAACTGACATCTTTTTATCGAAGGCGACTCGACACTGCTCTATCCTCTGTTTTATATTCCTACCACTCCTTCCGTCCTAACTTAGCTGACTTCCTAGATACCTAAAATTAGCCACTTCTTCTAATTTTTCGTCTCCTATCTTTATTTTTTTAAATCTACGAATCCTATATACGCACTCTTTGTTTTTTCTATCGTATTCTCCATTATTACCCGTAAGGCTAAAATGACTTTCTACATTGTTGATGATAATCTTGCTGGGAGCGTTGATAAAATTCATTCTTGTTAAACGATTATGATGTAATTAAAATATATAAAAATTAAAACAGGTTCTATCCCAGATTCAGATTATTATCAAAATTTAATTATATCCATATCACGCTCCTCAGCAGAGTTAAGTCGAAGCATGTATTCAGAAAGTTTAGCTAGTACTTATGGGTATTGAACCTGAACGACTTTTGCCATATAAGTCCTTTTGCCTCTTAGCCAAGGCGTTTAATTTAACTTTACAGGTAGTTAACCGAAGCATCCACAATGTATACTTCATCTTACCTGTTTGGTATTAAACGTTTCCTCCTTGTTGTTCTAACTAACAATTACGCAGCCCCTCTTTAGCATATTTAATTTTATATGAAATATTATTCTGAAAATTCATTTCTTGAATTCTTTTTTGCCCACTACACACTTCCTCAAATTAATGAGGAAAAATTTGTTGCTGTTGTCACACCCCCGCCGGGAATCGAACCCGGGCTCTTTGGCTTTACGCGCCAATGCTTTGACCACTAAGCTACGAGAGATGACAACAGCAACAACGACAAACCGTACTTATTAGGTCACAAATCCGTCGAACTAATATATACTATGATTAAACATACATACAATTTTTTAGACATCTTTTAGAAGTGAGTTAGTTTAATATGAAATATTATTCTGAAAATTCATTTCTTGAATTCTTTTTTGCCCACTACACACTTCCTCAAATTAATGAGGAAAAATTTGTTGCTGTTGTCACACCCCCGCCGGGAATCGAACCCGGGCTCTTTGGCTTTACGCGCCAATGCTTTGACCACTAAGCNAGTTTATAGTGGGAAAAAAATTGAAAATGAATTTTCATATTAATATTTCATATTAATCACTACCAAAAATGTCCAACTGTTTCATAATTAAAATTATGACTAAGGATGGAACCATGGGTGTTGAAATACGACTTAGGTAACAACGCTTTTTAAATATCGGGTGTTTGTTTATTTATACCTACTAATATTATGAGAATAATCGATTTTATATGACTTCATATTATAGCGTATCTCTATAAAATTTTTATATTTGATTAAAGAGCAAACAATACTTACGATTAGATGGATATTTTACTCCGAAGATGGCCCCTTAATGAATAATAAATTAAAATGCATCGGGGATTTTTGTATTTATCTATCTATATCTATTTATCACTTTTAACGTTATTTTAATATGATTGAATTAAGAATGATCATAAGAGTAGTTACGAGTGGAATTGTAAAAGCTTCTCTTGTAGTAGAAATAAATGACGTGATTAGAAATGAAATTTAAGGAGCAGAAAACTATATTTATTGGGAGATTAATCAAGGTAATAATTTCAGACTTCTTCATCTCTCAAAAACAATCAGGCTTTTTGCAGGACCAAAAAGCAATGTTTTAATAGTAATCTTTTACGTTGTTATAATAGACATTAAAACATAAAAATTAATAATAATGGAGAATTAAAATCTGGAGTTTTAGCAGTGTATCATATCAAATGATGTTTACCTTAAATAAACTGGCCAACGGGCCCTCTGGCTGCATAATTCTCCCTGATATTTCACTCTAAGGCATTGTCAAGTATAAATAATTTTGAATACGTGAGAATAAGCGAATTTATGCCAACATAATTACTGATTACAGTGGAATTATTCAGTGATAATAACTACCGGCGTTAAATTACATGTCGTTTGTTATTAGAAAGTACACGATTATGCGTATATTCAAATTTAAACTTATGTACAGAGGTAGTCATAAACCAAACCAATTATTAAGAAACATTCTCTTTCGTGTATGTTTTAATACTGATGACAAATCAATAGAACCAAAACAGTCAGTTCGGATCTCATCAGCACACCGCATAGAGTTCTAACGTTTTTTACCAAATAATACTACACACAGGGCAGTTAATGTCGTCTGTAGAGATTTACTATTTATAGTGGGATTCCTTAAGGTCCTTTTACGATTAAGGATATCGATTGTTATTATTAAATCCACTTATAGCAACAGCGATTTGAATACAGTTATTTCCAAAAGGCATAAGCACAGGAAAGTGCACTCATGTATACATGATACAAAGCAAAATAAAAAAGCAGAAAAAATGTTTCAGGGAAAATGAAAAACAAAATATCACTTTGCATAAATGAAAAATACTTAAAAGAAAAAATATTTCAGATATCTTCACGCTATTGTGAATTGATTATGAAGAAATAGAAAAGAAAAGATCTTAGGGTCTAGCAGCTAGGCTTTCATTCTCAGTAAATCATTGTATAGAAAATTTTATAATTAAGGATGTTTGGGAGGTACAATCGGAGACAAGAGTACATAAAATTAGAAATTCGTGATTAATTAGGTTTTGCAGCATATCATTAGGTAAATAAATACTAGCTATACTAGAAAAAACTATACGGTTTGAGAGAAAATTTGGAATTTGACTAAAAACTTTGAATAAAATAAGAAATAACGAATAATATGGAAAATTTTTAACTGACTTTTGGCAGTGAATATGCCTTGATTTCAACTTCGAAACAAAAAAATATTTAGTTTCAATCT